>NC_044002.1:11399899-11499899 GCF_902150065.1 Myripristis murdjan
CTGTGAAAGCGAAAATCTGTAAACTTTAGCTGGCCTTGTAAAATTCAGCAGACTTATTACATTTGGTTTCGATAAATGTTTGTGTGTATGTGTGTGTGTTTGTATGTCTGTGCACAAACTCGTATCTAGAGGTCGTAAATCACGCATCATCATAGCAAGGAAAGTGCTTTTATAGTAGATGAGTACCTATAAAGACAATGGAGAAGATCTGTGAGTGTGCGTGTGTGTGTGTGTGTGTGTGTGTGTGTGTGTGTGTGTGTGTACACTGTATGTGTGCGTGTGTGTTGTTAGTGCCTGTGTCCAGGTGATGAATGATCCAGCAAGCTATCGGGGACTGAGTAGAGGAGAGTGTCTATAAATGCACTCCACCCGTATTTCTGTCTTTCCCTCGCCCTACGTCCCTCCCTCTTTCTCTTTTTTTATCCATCCCCTCCTTTCTCTGTTTTTGTTTCTTTGTTTATTTCTCCATGTCATCCATCCTTCTTTGCCTTTTCATCCCCTTTTCTCTCTCTACCTGCTTCAGGCCAAAGCTCTGGTGGAGAACAAATGAGTATTATTTCACGGGACAGCAACTTCAAAGTTTCCCTGTGTTTAGAACAATTAGCAAGGCAAAGACCTGAGGGGGCAATGAAGGGAGAGAGGATGTAGAAAGAGAAATAGAGAAGGTGGGAAAAATAGAAGCTGGTTATGGAGAGATGGAGAGAGGGATGGCGGGGAGCATGTTTGGAGAGACAGGCAAGAGAAGTGATGTTAAAAGAAAATTGCACCCTAAAACACATTTAAATAATTTAAAACCTTGGACCAGTTAATTGTATTGAATTTCTACTGTCAATTTATATTTTTATGATAAATGATATTTTTGTTCTGCAGCTAACTAGCCAAAAGATAATCCACTGAGGTCGATGTAGATGCTTTCAACACAGCTGCAGTGCTGTGTTGAGAAAAAAAAAAAAAAAAGAAACAGAAAAAAATCAGAAATGTTAGCTGTTAAGGTTTCAACTCCTAAAAATAAACTGATTTATAGCAGTGTTGGATTTAACACAAAAGGGTGAAATCCAGCATAGAAGTGGGAGAGCTCACTTCTCTCTCCATTTAAGCTCCATTGAAGCTGGCTCCGCTCTATGTGTATTTTGCATTTGGTGAATTTACTAAAACAGAATTACATCCTTAAAGTGGCAGGTAACCCCAAAACAACATTTGATCTATAAAACATCTTGACCCTAACACTATGGATCATACAGAGTTTTTAACCCCCAAGGTCCATGTAAAAAGCATTTAATCCATGGAGTGGAAATTTTTTTAATTCACTGCGTTTATGTCATTTGATGCCGTAAATCGGGCCATAGGGCTAGTACTCACTTTAAACACCAAAAAAACACCAGAAACATAAGGTAATTCACATGTCCCTTTGTTAACACACTATTAATGTGTTTTAGGGTGGAATTATGAGCATTGTCAGAGAGAAGGATTTAAGGGGTAAAGGAAAATGAAAAGGATGGATGGGAAAAAGAAAAGGATGGATAGACAGTTGAAAGAGTAAAGTGAAAGATTATTAAATATTTTTCTCTCTACAGCACTGCCACCATAGCGTCTGGACCATTATGGCTGTTATGCTTAAATTCTCAGATCTCTGTTAACAGACAGCACCCTACACCACACACACACACACACACATGCACACACACACACACACACACACACACACACACACACACACACACACAGGCAGGGGCCTTTATATCATGGTGTCTCGCCCTTGTTTGTGCCAACTACCCCATACTGTGCCAACTAACAACCACCCCACAACCCCCCCATACAGACACACACACACACACACACACACACACACACACACACACACAAACATACATCCACATACACACACTCCCAAACTCTTCCCCCTAAACCAGCTGAGATGAAACGGGGTAGGATCACACAGCCGCTAAACTTTGATCAATCTGGCAACAAGTGTAAATAGGATCATTAATAGGGATTTAGCAGGGGGCTGCCGCCTACGATTAGCCATGCACAAACACACACATGCTTCTCTCAGTCTCTAGTATTTTAAGAGGCTGTGTGGACTATTGTGTGTGTGTGCGTGTGTGCACACACAGTCCATTTTTCTGGTTCCAAAGATGAGCTATAACATGCAGAAAGAGTACCAATGGAGGCTTTAATTGGGGTGTGATCTGAAAAGTGTAATTTGCCTGGAGTTGATTGTGAGATGTGACAGTAAGAGTAAGAGAGGAGGAGAAGGAGAGAAAATTACTTGCAGGATTAAGCATAGAAAAGTCAGAGATGAGTGCATGGTGGCATGAGAGAAAAGGAAAGAGGAAAAAGACAAGTGTAGAGAAAGTGGGACTCTGTGACAGCGCATGTGAGGGGAAAGTGAGTTGGAGGCGGAGAGAGAGAGACAGAGAGAAAGCAAGTCAGAAAGCGAGCAAGGCGGTGAGCTTCAAATCTTCTCCTAGTGTTATATAATGTGTCACTCAAGTTTCTTTACATTTCCTGCCTAGTTCTCCCATAGTCAGCCCCTCCTCAGATTACAGCCATTAGAACTGATTCTGTACTGGCCTCAAATCCAATTCAATTCCACAAATCAGTCCGTCTCCCCCTCCCTAAACTCCTTAGATTTCTATTGCCAAAACCCGATTACATCGCTTTTATAACCCACAAAACCCACTGCCACTGTGGCTTTTCAGCTGCAAGCCTCTTATCTGTCTTAATGGTCTAATGAGTTTGAAGCTGACCACCACCCAAGCCAAGGTAGAGAGAGTTTGGCCACAGTCTACTCCGGGTGCTTTGCTGATGCTCCTTTTAGAATCAAAGGATGTGATTAAGGATGCAAAAAAGCAGGACAGCTGCGATTTGCTATTAGGGATGACTGGAAGTTGTGTTTCCAGATAAACTGCAAGAAGGGTCCACCATGAAGTTGTTTCCAGGCTTTATCCTCTGTACAGAGTGAAATGCCGTGAAAAATGGTGATTATTGTGGAAAATGAATGGAGCTAATAAGACCAACCCAGCGTCCTCTCATTGGCCTCTCTGTCTTAGTTGTCCATTTGTATTTTGGAACAGGATAGCGTGTCAGTTATCCCAGTGATTTCACTGCCCACTTGTTTTTTTGCCATCACGCCTTCACTGGGTAAAGATTTTCTGTAGAGTGGAAAGAAGCAGAAACCCAGAACTGCTCCCTGTCTGGTAAAAACAGAAGTCCAAAGAAACAGCAGAGGTCGTGAAGCATTGTCTCACCTCAACTCTATTGCCCCTTAACCAAACCAGAGTCCATATCCCACCCTGACCCTTATGGCTAGGTCAGTTTTTGCCTCTGCCCTCTTTTTTTCTTTTCCTTTCTCTCTTTTTCTTTGGTAAATTTGGTTACTGCATCTGTTGTTTTGTCCCAATTGTAAAGCACTTTGTTTTAGAAAAGCACAATCTAAATTAAGTTATGTGTGCTATGGAATCACAATTAACTTAGCAATCAGTGTGTATCACAACAGGGGACTTAATATGGCTTGGCTCCGCTATACTATAATAGAATTATCTTTATTCATTGGCTTCAGCTTCCCCTCTGTGGTAAGATCAATTATGATGAGCATGTGTTTATCCAGCCAAGGTCATACGGTATCAGTCTTTTGTTGAGTTTTCAAAATGGCTCTGACCTCCACCCTCACCTTAACCTTGCGAACCTCGACCTCTAACCCCTGACCCTGTGGATGTCTATAAGCTCATTGTTTGTCCAAGGAGAAGTGGAGAGGGAGGGAGCTTGGGCACAGCTGTTGCTACTCCTTTTAATGGGATAGTTAGTCTTTACAAGTCTGAGCTTGTGCATTTTAGGCCTTTGGTATCTCCTTCTTCTCCTTCTTCCCTCCCTCCTTTATCCCCTCAGCCCACCTTTTGCTCTGCCTCTTTCTAAAATTAAATGAGACTGCCAGTTGGCATTTTGCTTTTTGGACGGCAGGCTTGTCCCCCATGTTCAATTATTCATGCTGAACTCCATACTCCCCGCAGCTATGGAAGGTAGAACACACACACACACACACACACACACACACACACACACACACGGACATACACGCACTGTTCTGTATGTGTGTGAGTGCGAATGTGCGTGCCGTGTGGTGGCAGTGATATTTTTGGGGCTTTGTTTTGGGGAGGAGAACTGGCAGCTTCAGTATAGAGATCGCAATACTCAAGTGAGAAACTATTATTGGAGATGAAGGCAAAGGGATCTCTCTCTTTCTCTCCCTCCCTCCCTCCTTTCCCATAAGTTTTTTTGAAGTGCTCATCTTTGAGGCTCTCCCTCACTGTTGTTTTTCTCTATTCCAGCTCTCACATTATCGCACTTGCTGTTTTCTCTTTCCTCTCCATTTGGGGTTGTGGTTAATACTCTTTGTATTTTCTTCCCTTTTATATTATCCCCAGTTTCCCCAGTCATACCCATCAGACACGACATCTCCCTCGTTTCCCACCCTTTTTGATTTTTCCTCATTTCTCACTCATCTATTTTTCTTCTTGAAACTATTCTTTCCCCATACTTTCCCCATTTTACACTCATCTATTTTTACTCTCCGGTCCATTCATTTCCATATTCTCCCCATCTTCATCTGTGTACTTTGATGCCCACCCACCCCCATCCACCCTCACACATTATTATTCTCTTTCAGTGTGGTGACAGAGTCTCTGGCAGGGTTAGTCGACAGTGCGCTTGTGTGCCCCACGGAGCCTGCAGTGAATAATTAAGTCAGCAGGTCATAATGCTGTTCTCTTATGTCAAATGGAATTATGAACTATATCACATGTGGACACTGTGTGTACAAAATGGAAAATTGGAGACTTCTGACCGGTAGTGCTGGAGAGGTGTGCTAATGAGAAGCAAGAAGCTTTACAGTGGACTCAGAGTGTGCCTGGAGATTTAGCTGTCTTGGAAAAGGAAATCAATAGCTACTAATTACACACCAATAGGGCTGGGTGATATGGGCAAAATTAAACATCATGATATCTTTGACAGTCATTAGTATTGTGGATATGATGACCAAGCAAATGGAGGCAAATCATACAACAGCAAGAAAAGCCCACTGAAATTCAGAAAAGTGCATCCCTTTACTGTGATGCAGCCTTTAAAACCATGAAAAGACAGCTCTTATGCCACATCATATTTCTGTATCCAAAATCGCAATATCTTTCATATAACAAAATACTAGTGATATATCATTCTGGCCTACACACCCATACAGTGTATGTATTTAATTTATTTTTGTAAAGTTTTTAAAGTCATGTGTTATAACAAAAAGTAAAAATACCTGTGCTTACCTTACAAAATTGAGTACTCTCTTGTCAAAGTGAACAGTTGGAAGCCTGAGGTGCTTAATTAAATTTATGCCCTCAATATTATGATCATAAAGGCTATTGCAGGCCATCAACAAATGAAATTCAGTGCACCTTTGGATTTCATTTCTTGTGTCCGTGTATTACTTTATTAAAAATGTATGGCAAGTATTGGATTGGAGTAATCATTGAGCATGAAGGCGTGAAGTGCGTGGATTGAGTGTAATTTGTATTTTAAAACTTAATAATATTCAGTTGGGGCTGTTTTGTCACTGGTAGTGCAGGTGGGAGATGAAGGGAATAAAAGGCATGAGGAATGGAGAGGAGTCAGTGGGACGGGGGGGATCAGGATGAACGGTAGGAACTGAGTGTATGAATCAGTGCAGGAAGGTTGGATATGATGAGGGAGGGAGGGTGAGGGGCAGCAGACCATGTGAAAGGCAGAAATCAGCGATGGACCGCATGAGGGAGGGGTGGAAGGAAAGGAAGGTTCTTGCTGTGAGTCATCCAGCCAGCAAGAGATGGGTCACCATGGACACGGCCACTGACCCTGCACTGATGCCCAATCTATTGATCCCATTAAAACTACACCCCGCACCTCTCTCTGCTCCTGTCTGGCTGACTCTCTGCATTTGTCTGTCTGTCTGACTGTATTAAAGCTAATGAGATCAACAACTCCGCTGCTCTCTCTCTCTGATTCTTTGTCTGTTCCTCTGTACCTGCATGCCTCTCTGTCTTCCTTTTCTGCAACCCATTTCATGTGTAAATGGCTGGATGCCGTTTAAACATGAACATGTACATCGTTTTTAGTTAACAAGCCACTAATAGCGTGCATTATCTTATGGTTGTACACATTTTCTCTGATTCTCCTCCACGTCTCCAGGTTTTCTGTCTCCCTCAGTTTCTCTGTTTGTTCTCTCCATCTCAATGAGAAGGTAGGTTTGAAATATTGGTTTGTCTCCTTTAGCTAATTGGGCTTGCTACAGGGAACATCTGTACACTGGTTAAAGGCCACCAACAAACAACCCTATATTGTGCATCTTGATGTGTGTCTGTCTGTGTGTGTGTGTGTGTGTGTGTGTGTGTGTGTGTGTGTGTGCGTGCGCGCGCGTGTGCATGTGAGGGAGAGAGAGAAGTGATGTCCGATTACTCACCAGTGAGATCATTTGCAATTAGCCCCCTTTGTGCTGAAATAAAAGGTTATCAGCCACGTGGCGGCGTGTGCACTCAAACACACACACACACACAGACACACACATACACTCTCTCTCTCACACACACACACACACACACACACACACACATCCTCATTTAGTGCCATTAAAGTTAGTTCTGTGGGAGATGTCCTCAGTGGCAGAGCTTTGCCATTGTACGCAGCAACTTGATTAGAGGTTGATTTAATGCTCTCCAAACAATAGGCTCCTGTTTATTCCCAATTAGCTTGATGGATGCAGAGCATAATAAACACTCTGCCTTCCTCCTCTCTTTCCTCTCATGCTTTATCTCACTCGCTCTTTCTCTTTCTGTGTGATTCAAAAAGAGCTTTCTTGGATTGTACATGGCAACACCATGCTTTGACATGGGAGTGACTGTTCAAGAGCAGTTTATTAACTCTGATTTTAGTTGGTCAATATTATCTGGTAATTGGAAGTTCAGTGCTCTTAATGTCTGTGAGGCTTGAGCTCCTATCTGCGTTACCCCTGAAATTAGTCTCTGAGTTCGCTAAGTTTCAGTGTACAGCCATTAGAAAGGCTTTCATTTGTATTTTTCCCCATTTTTGATATACAGCTCCCATTCATTTCTAAGTGGTGATTGTTATTTCCTCTGCATTTCTCCCTTTCTGTGTACTTGATTGCATCTCTACACTCGACACTCAGTGATGTCCTTGTGACCAGAAGTGTTACTGTGCGTGTGTGTGTTTGTCTGTGTGTGTGGAAAATATTTGTCATGGTGACTGACAGGCTACAAGCAAAATGAAATCAAAATTGTGGTGTTTGAGTGGGAATGGATGTGTCAAGTATTGAGATGGATTTCCTTTCATCTGCCCTAAACATGTCTTTGAGTACATAAGCACACACACACACACACACACACACGCACGCACACAGACTATTAGATAACACTGTAGCTACCATCAGATGCGCACACACATGGACAAAGTCACTTGAATAATTCCAGTCTCGCCCATGCAGCAGTTTCTTTCCAATAATTTTCTCTTGCATTATCTCAACTCTATAATTTGTATCAAATACAGACTCTGGCAGCACACTGAGGTCCCCTACCTATCAGTCTGTCGCACATTCACCTTGATACAGCACAACATTTAAAGTCTGAGGCACTCAAAGCTCTATTTTTCAGGCAAAGAGGGATAGCAATTTTATGCATTCTTTATCTGAAACGTCAACAAGCTCCTTTTCCTCTCCATGCTGGTTTTCAATAAAAATCAAATGATTTCCCGTGTCATTAAATGCTGCATTTGACTTGCAAATGGCCTTCTTGCACTTTCTATTAAGATGAGAGGAATATACAGTACATGCACGCCCACTCAAACACCCAGACATACGATGCAGACAGACAGCACTCCCATGGCTCATGTTTAATTTAGCCGTGGTTGGGTGTGTGTCTTTGTGTGTGTGATTGAGGGGGCTAATGCAGTGATGTCTGTTACCTCAATGTGTGTTTTCTTCAATAAACTTTTTCCATTTACCACCCAATATCCTGTGGCCCTGTAGGTGGCAGTACATATTAGGTGCCTCTTTTTGTCCCGTGACAGCATGACCAAGGTAAACATCCTCTTGGATTATCTCCTTCATGCTTTATCTCTCTCCATTTCTCCTTATGCTCCCTCCCCATTCTTCACCCTCACACTCGCCCTCTCATCCTCTTTCACACTCTCTGTCTTGATTCTGCCTTTTTTTTCCATTGCGAGATGAAAGCCTCCCCGCAGATCTTTTCACTCCTCCTGAAGCGGTCCAAATGAAGGAGCTTATCTGATGAACTCACCCATCCTTTCAGGCAGCCACACACACATGCATGAACGCACATAAGTCATGCAAACTTGCAGACTCTTACCTTTTAACCAAATGGATAGAATGGCACATAGACACCCAATATAGACACATCAACATACACACATACACACCCCCCCCCCCCCACCTAAACATATGCATAGGCTGATAATAAGTAAACACACCCACACAGACGGAGCGCCTGGAGGCACGGCATGCCTGGTGGGAGATCCGGGGGCCTGGCATCGTGGTATGGGACGCTTGGCGTTGGGTCCCCAGGGGAGGTGGGCTGACTGTGATGCTAGGTTATTAGGCTTCGCACAGCGATGCCTTTTGGTCTGCTCTGTAGGGGGGCATGAGGGAGTGTGAGTGTGTGTGTGTGTGTGTATGATGGGTTTTATTAAACAGTAATCCTGACAGCTGTTGTTCAACCAAGCACCCCCCTATCCCTCCCTCTGAATCCCTCTTCCCGCTTTCTTTCTTTTCCTCCTTCCATGATTCCCTCTCTTGTTCCTGTCATAGCACAGCACGAGAGTGTCTTCTGAATGCGCCAACCGGATCCACAACAGACCCCTCATTACCAACTCATA
Organism: Myripristis murdjan; assembly: GCF_902150065.1. Classification (NCBI taxonomy): domain Eukaryota; kingdom Metazoa; phylum Chordata; class Actinopteri; order Holocentriformes; family Holocentridae; genus Myripristis; species Myripristis murdjan. The sequence goes on from NC_044002.1 coordinate 11,408,825, forward strand.
TATACCCTCTACACACACACACACACCCACACACACACACACACACACACCCACACACCCACATGCACACACAAAAATGTCAGTTTGAACTAGTTTCGTGCTGTGTGTGATGTTAAGGCAGACAGTGACACTATTAAGGCAGCCTTTATTGAACAGATGTGTGTGTGTGTGTGTGTGTGTGTGTGTGTGTGTGTGTGTGTGTGTGTGTGCGCGCGCCTATCTATGTGTTTTAATAAGCCCTTTAATGTAGCACAAGAATTAATGAATCAGGGTGCAAAGGGTAAGAAGTCCAGCTGTACACAGGCACCTGCACACACACACACACACACACACACACACACCCTCTACCTGCAGCTGGTTACTGATTGAGCTGTTTCTCACCCAGGGGACCCTCTCAATGGGGGGACACGTGTGTCTCTCTCACTAATTACCCCCCTTACACCAGCCTGCCAAGTGTACATCCCTTCCTTCTTCTCTTAGTTCTTAATGGGAACTGTTGTATCTTGTCTGTCTCCATACGTTCATACATCATCCCATTCCTCTCTCTCCATCCTGTCTCGTTTGCACTCCCTCGCTGTCTGTCATCATGGACAGGCCGTCCCACCTTAGCTCTTTCCCCCAGGCCTCTGCCCTCTCCCCTGGGTACCATGTGCGGCAAAGGCCTGGGCTTTGTCTCGCTGTCTACATGCTGACACCAACCACAAGGGGAGAGAACTTAATGATGGGTTCACCAAATGTGCTCACTGGCTTATACCCACATGGATGGACACACACACACACACAGAGACATACTGTCTTTCTGTCTCTCTCTCTCTCTTTTGCTGACAGGATGGACAATAGTGCCGTCTGTTCACCATATCATTAACATGTCTTCCACTGTAATTATTCCGTTGGGTAGTTACGGATTATTTAAATCTGATCTTCTCACAATTTCAGATTGATGATAAAACTAATGCACTGCAGGCACTTCCACTCCTTAGCTAACTCAAAACCGAGGGAGCTAAGTAGCCTCTATTAGGGTGGATTTAATTTATATAAGGGAGGGACAAAAGAGTATTTTATTTCTTGTTAGCATGTATAAGAGGGTGTTAGTGTAGTGTGTTGTGTGTGTGTGTGTGTGTGTGTGTGTGTGTGTAAGTGTTTTTATGTGTGCATGTTTTTATGCAAATCAGTTTGTGTTTTACTTTGTTTTGTGGATGAGTTAAAGATATACAAATGAGTTGTGAAAATTCTCTACAGTGCTAACTCACTGAAGAACATATTATCCACAAATGCTTTGACAGACTCTTAAATTAAATTAGAACATTATAGTTAAAATATATGATTTTAAGAATCACCCTAACACCAATACAAAAAAGCCATGTGGTATGGGCACATAGCTTGCAAAAATACTTTGTATTCAGTACTCATCACTGCTATATAGCATTTGAATTGTTTCAGAATTTATTTTTATGTTTAAGAGGATGCAACCCTGAAAGAATATTGAACTTGCTGCATGTTTTCATTCCTGCATTATTTATTCTTGAAAATCCACTGACATTGTAGTGAGAGTTCAACTAACAATATCAGCCAGTAATATTGGCAAATATTGTCTCATCATACAGAGCCAGACAGTATATTGATTACCAAAATGTAAAAAACAAAACCAAACAAAACACAACAAAAACACAGTGCAGTCATACTGGTAATTATTATAATTTAAGAGCAGTGTTATCATTAAATAGTTGGTCAGACTCCATTGAGCTGCTGGTGTGGATTAGCTATTTAATTACCAGATATGGTGAGTCTCTGCTACAAATGTGTTTTTCAGCATAGAAAATATCACCAATATATCGCTAAAATATATATTTTTTTCATCCTAAATAGTGTTTTGTATTGGTATCAGTCACAAAAAGTAGGTATCATTTGGGCCTTCAGTGTCCTAAAATAGAGGACTGTGCAGAATTCCCTCGTTAAATACGCCAGCTCTCCACTGCAGCAGGCGTAGCCTCAGGGTGACCTGCAACAGTATAGTGACTTAGATGTTATACAACATTTGCCTAGCTTTGCATGTCCCATCACTCCACTTCAGCCACAGTGACAGACTTGTCCTAGACATTATGACAGCCTCTGCTTCAATCTGCTCTTAATCCTCGTTGTGGTGCTATATCTACCAAGAACAAATCAAACACTTAATCACGTGTCCTGCTAGAGTTATGAGGGGTAATATGAAATGGGATAAAATAACATCTACACTTAGATCCACAAAAAGCACACATAGCACAGATTTGTGTATGTGTGTGTGTGAGAGAGAGAGAGAAACAGAGACAGAGAGAGAGAGAGAGAAAAGGACAGAATAAGGAATAAAATTAAAAATGCATGACTATCTCTTTGGGGGAATTAATGCCTACTCTGGTTAAAGTGATTGACAGGAGGTAAGATGGAAAAAGAGAAGAGAGTGAAGAAAGGAAAAAGAATTCAGTCCCTTCCTCTCAGACTGTTTCTTTGTCTCTCTCTGTCTCTCTGTTTGTCTTTGTCTCCTCCCTCCGTCTGTCTCTCTCCCTCAAATATGCTATACTACAAGCACTAATGAGAAATCAGGCATGTTTTCGTCATGTTGTTCAGGACAAGAGATGGATTTTGCCCTTTCGTCTGTGTTTGTTTGTGTCAGGTTGTGTGTGTGCAGTGAGCCAAAGGACAGGGTCAATGGAGTTGAATGCCAAAGTGAACATCGCTAGATTGTGTGTGTGTGTGTGTGTGTGAGAGTTGGCGTGTATGTGCAGTTGTTGTGCTTGGCATATTATATAGAGAACATAGTCAATTACTGCAAGTGGGGAGAGGATGGCACAGTTGCGCTCTTGTGCAAACCAACTGATCTGGGCTGTATGTGTGATTTTTTTTTTTTTTTTTTTTTTTTTTGATGTAACTAAACTATTAACTAAACTATTAATCTAAATGACAAGAAGGCAGTGGTGTAAAGGCCTTGAAAGAGTTGTGGAGAATAATGGGTTGAGGCAGGCATGTAGTATCTATCTATTGTATTTATTATCTATGACAACACTTACGGTGCATAATGATATTATGATATCCAAAATCCAAGACAATATCTAGTCTCGTATCTAGTCGTATAAATATAGTATCGATACATCGTCCAGCCCTAACTGTGGGTTGCTTTTCGCTTTCTAATTTGTATTCACTAAGTATAGTTTTACCATGTTATTTCTCTTATGTGTAGTCTAATTGCATTCTGAATGCTAGTCAATTTGTGTATGTGTGTGTATGTGTATATTCTCTACAGGCAATCTAATGAGCACACAGACTGTTGTTAGTACTCAAACACACCACACACACACACACACACACACACACATACATACTCACTCAACTTGATTGGGCCCTGCCAGTGCATCTCCTTTCAGCCTAATGAGCGATGCTGGACAACCAGCATAACAATCATATCTCTGTTTCTGTGTTTGTCTGTTTGTCTGTTTGCAATGGAAACTGTCAGCCAATGCTAATTCTACACTAAACTCCCTCTGGCTTGATGAGCATGTGGCCACGCTGCCATGGTTTTACTTCAGTACTCCTCAGCACCCCTGCAACCCAGAGGGATAATATACATCTCAGGGCTTTGTTGTGATCCTTGGTAAGCTATTGTCTGCACTGTTTCTTGGTATAATGAACTGCTTAAGTCTGAAAAAGAACAGGCTGGGATGGGATAGGAGTGGAGTAGTTTAGAATAATAAAAAGATTTGTTATGCTCTGAGTGTTCCTTGGCATGGTGGAAGTGGTTGTGAAATTGAAGGATAAAAGTTATTGTTATTTGTTTGGGTCTGTTCTGATGAAATCCACATGTTCTGAACTCCTGAAATTGAGCAATGGGGCAGTTTACTGGAAGAGTGTAGTGAGGTTTTGCTGTTCTCAAAAACTTTGTGTGTGTGTGTGTGTGTTAGCAAAACAAAATAAACAAACAAAAAAGAAACAGTGCTTTCACAATACAGGATGGTGAATATTGTGCAACCAGTTCACAGCATGAGTACGTTGGCTGACGTGTCTCCAGTTTGGATTCTGTGTGTGTGTATGTTTTGTGTGTGTGTGTGTGTGTGTGTGTGTCTCATTACATTTCCTCCCAGGAAAGTAGGGGTAGTTGTCCCTGTGGTCAACATTGTGTGTTCAGACACACACATGCACGCACACATGCACGCATGCAGGCACAACCCCTGTACCCCTTTGTTTGTACGCTGTGTCAACATAAAATAGTCCGGTTGAAAAGCATCACCTCTCTAACTCATATTTGAATTCCTTGGCCTCAAGAGATGTATTATATCCTAAATTCAGTGTAATGCCCTTTAGCCAAATGACCTCTGACCTGTAACTGTAATTCCTAGATTAATCTGCAGCGCTCTACTCTTGCCAGGTCTCTAGTTCACTTTGTTTCTCGTGATATTCTACCTTATGAAGTCCTAAAAATGTAGATGAAGTATGTTTTAACAAAGTAGAGACTATTTCTATTACTCTGACTCTTTACTTTCCCTTTCAGGTTGTAGATGCACAAGTGTAGTACATATAGAAGTGAAAAGATGTTGTGTGTGTCTGTGTGTGTCTGTGTTTGTTTGTGTGTGTGTGCGTGTGTGCGTGTGCAGTTGCCATACCACTGGCAGCCATTGTCTAGTGGCAGCATCTGGATGTTGTCACAGGACATTTTTTAGCGGCCTGTAACTGCATTCAATTAAGCATTAATGCCACAGGATTTCCTATAAATTCCTCTCTGAGCAACAATAATTACAGCAATGCAGCGTGCATGTTAAAAACAAACAAAAAAAAGGATTTGAATCATCTGTGTCCAAAGGTGTCATCTAGGGTGAACCTGCTTAAGCTCAGTTTTTTTTTATTTTCAGATTAGATTTGATGTTTTATTGGCTGACATTAATCTTTGTGGATGGACACTGTACATAAAGCCTTGTATGTAATGACTTAGAAAGACTTTTAAAGGGGAAAAAACAAGCACAAATACTTTCCATACTTTTGAAAATATTATTGACATTTGCTTATGTTGTCAGTTTCTTATGGAAATCACCGAATGGAGGTTATTGTTTTCCTGTACTTTGATTTGACAACCATATCACTGTGTTTATCTTGTCACTGGTTATGCTTTACATTGTTAATGTTCAGTACAGTCACAGTGTTAGTGTTTTGGTCATGTTTTTCCCAATGTGTTTTTGTTATACTGCATGTGTGATTGCGTGTGTGAGTTAGGCTGCCGTCAGTGACAGCTGTGTCTTATTGGGTCATCCCTTTGAAGCCGCCAGGCCTCTGGTCAGGATGTGTACATAGCGGCTTCTATAATTCATCTCCCTCTCTCCATCCCTCCTGATCTCCTGCCTTCCTCTCCTCTCACCCCTCTGGTAGACATCTGTGTCCTATCACACACATGTTCACACGCATCAGTTCACAAAGAACAAGCACACACACGCACGTACACGCTGTCGCACACTTTCTCCCACTGTCTCTTCACTACCGCTCAACGCATTCACATCCAGTTTGGTTTCCTTGACGACTGTGTGTGTGTGTGTGTGTACGAATAGGTGTGAACATTTTCACGTAATGTACATGTAAGTTTGTGTTCTAATGTGACAACAGTAGCAGCCACAAGGGCCAGTTTTTTCCATTTATACACACATACTCTCTCTTTTTCTTCCTCTCTTGCTCTCTCTCTCACTCTCTCTCTCACACACACACACACACACACACACACACACACACACACAGACTCCCATCCATGCCTCAGGGAGCGTGTCACTTGGTTTGACCTGTGGAGTTTTGGCACCAGATGTCTCCAGCTGGCACTACTGGAGACATATGCTATATCTCCATCTTTGTATGTGTGTGTGTTTGTGTGTCCATGTGTGCACGCCTGATTGTGTGTGTTTGTGTGTGTGTGTGTGTGTTTGTGTGTGTGTGTGTGTGTAGCTTGGCACTTCCAAGAAGACCCAGTGTTTGCTTTTGCCTTATTGCCTTTGTCTTTTCATTTCCACTCTTCTCTCCCTGCTCCCTCATTCCCTCCCCCTATTTCCATTTCATTCTTTTCTCTTTCTCTCTCTCTCTCTCCTTTCACCCCCCATATCACTCTCCTCTCTATATATATCTTGGTATTTTCTAAATAAGCAGTGCTGCTCTTCATTTGCGCATCGAGACCACTGCTATTGTTGTGTAAAGGCAAATTGTTTGGCCCAACTCCCGGCTGCTTTGTGCCTTAACTCACCCCTAGGGGGAAGAGGAAAGCTTTGCATAACATCCACTGGTGTTTCTGTGTGTGTGTGTGTGTGTGTGTGTGTGTGTGTGTGTGTGGCTTCTGCCTGTGCGCGTGCGTGTGAATCTATGCTGATGTGTCTTTGTAATGTTTCTGCACACATGGCCAACCTGGAGAAAAGTGATGGATGCACACATGCAGACACACAGCAGCGTCACATATGAAAATGAATGAGTGCCATTGACAGTATAGTAGCCCTTTTGGTCTGTCATCGTCTCGTTCATCATTTATAAGACCGTTTATTCTTCAGCACGCACAGGGATATTCCTTTATTTTGTAGCGCTGAATTATTCAGCTGTTTGTTGTGATGGATCATGCCCATGATGTTAGGGGATTGTAACACATGCACATACAGACGCACAAGATTCCCCTGTGTGATCTTTGGGGACTTTTCTTCCGCTGTTTGTCACTGCGGTGTGTGAGTGTGTGTCTCCCATGGTAGGTGACGATGAATCATAGACTTGCCTGATCATGTGCCGTTCAGAGCAGAACTGATTAGTAAAAACAACATCCACTATTCTCTGATTAGGCCTGATGATGACATAGGTGCACTTTTTTGTGTGTGTGTGTTACCATTGCATGTCTGTGTTTTGTTTCGGGGGGTTGTTGGTGTGAGGGTGGAATGTAAAACAGTGTATGTGGTCTGTGGACATTGCCATTAATCTGCTGTCTTCGTTAATAAGTTTTCCTGGCAGACCCTCTAGAGACTGGTGTGACTCATCATGGGTATAGGAATATGTCTCCCTTCTTCCCTCACCTCTACCTCTCCTCTGTGTCTCTGCCTTTTTCTCATCCTCGCCCTCTCTTCAGCCCTGTCTCCTTTTCAGCTGGCGCAGATAAATACACCCTCTCCTGTTTCCTTCCCAAACCATGTTTTGGTCTCCATCAACATTTCAGCCCGTCTTCCTAAATGCTCTCCCCTTTGCTTTGTGTTCACTCTCGGTTGTGGTTAAGTGTTACTGTGGGACTCACCAAGCCGACTCCAGAGAATAAGGGAGACAGACTTAGACAGACAGGCAGATTTGCTTTGGGTCCCTCACATCTGCTGAAAGTTGTCCATGACCGCACCACACCAACTACGACATAACTCTTCATACCAGAAGGTGGCAGTAGTCTCAAAAAGTAATCTAGAAACTATGGGATTGCGGAAAGATAAAGTAACAAGTGTCAGCCTCTCTTTTTCATGTCACCCTTGTTCTGCTCAGACGTTTTTATTGTGAATTGAGAATACGTCTGATGAGAAGTTGCAACTGGCCCTGGTATTGTGAGTCCAAAGGTCGTGCTTGTGGAAGAAGGTTTGTCTAGCTCTCTCTGATTAGCTAGTTTGCTTGCTAGTTAGCACGATATGAGGACAACTGGATATCTGTTTCTCATGCCCTGATTTGCTTTGGCTAAACAGACGATCAAAAGGCTTTCTCTTCCTGACGGCCAATACGTCCAGTTTAATATGCTGAATCATCTAGTAAACCACTTAGGAGAGCCGATGATGGCTGAAGGTGTTGGGACACCCTGTGCAGATTACAGCTGATCGTCAGCCACAGACAGCCCAACAAGATCCGACTGCCGATTCTGCTTGGTCTGTCAGGAGCTTTTCTTTCTCTCTCTTGTCTTTCTTTGCCTCTCATTTTCTCCCCCCCTCCCTCACTCTGTGTCTGATGGAAAGTTGCACCCTCTCCTGTTGTCCCTCTCCGGCTCTGTCTACTCTCTGTCGTGTTGAGCCAAACAGTGATTTGTTCCACTCTGCTTGTTTACAGTTTGTTACATCATGGCACCTTTCACCGTTCTCCCCTGTTATTAGAACTGATTTGTCTGTGTCTGCTGCTGTGCTGGAAATAGAGAGCCAAAAAGAGAGAGAGGGAGAGTGTGCGTGTTTGTTTGTTTGTTTGCTTATTTATGGCTTTGTGCGTGCGTGCATGTCTGCTTTTTTTTTTGCAGGCTAAAGTGCATGAGCCAGGCAAAGAGAGAATGTGAGATTTTTTTGAGATCTGTCTGTTGTTACCGGTGTGTGTGAGAGTGTGTGAGAGGCTATAGGTGGGATGTTATATGTAGTGTCTCACTCTGCTGTTGCCTGTAGCGGGCCACTGATGGTGGCTGGCTGATTTGTGACCTTCAAGCCCTACAGTGGTCACATATCATGAGCCTCCCATCGTAGAGGGAATTGGTTTACCTCCCACCTCTGATGTTACACACACACACACACACGCACACACACGCACACACATCCCGTGTACCACAGGTGTACTACATACTAATAGTAAACAGTATATACTGAGTACTAATCTTCATAGTATACTGTTTTGGCAGTTTGTATGATACAAATTCAGTGCACTGAACCTTTTTTACAAACTAGAAATGATACAAGATGTTCACGGACAGTGGCGTCATGTGACCTCCTCCAAATTTTACAAAATTCCTTGTAACAAATATCGAAAACATGTATCTTGACAGACTGTTTTGGTTTATTTTTTGTTTTCATGAACTTCTTTCACAGACAGTGGCGACAGTCCTGTCGATGAGAGTTTATCTGTTTATTTTAAATTTTCAAGGTGTGAGTGGCTCCGCTATACTCTGCATTGTGGAACAATGGTGTACAGTAACTATAAAAACACTCAAAATACTTAGTAAATTCAGGTTGTATGTTCACATTTTTGACCGCATTTATCATTGTGAATAACTCCACCATTAATCAGGTTAGTATTCACTTTCTTCTCTTCTACTTTTAAAAAGCACTTCCTCTGTAGTCTAGCTTATGGAGCATGGCTGCATTTGTAAGATAGCATAACACCATTAATAATGTAACACAGACACACCAGCACACACTGAAGCACAAACTGTAGCACACACATGGTCACACACATCACATACATTTTCATGCACACAGGGACAAGCACAGTGCTGAAGATAACCTCACAGTCCTCATTTGGCATTCAGGCTAGGAGACACGTCTGAATTTTAAATGGTCGGGAGCTTCAGCCAAATTAGACATGGTTTAGATGCTTGCTAGTTTGTTGCTACAGCTAGACTATGAACTTATGAACTCAGAATAGAGGGACTTTTTCAAGCAAAGCCTCTCTGGAGGTCATGCGACCAGCCAAAGTTCATACGTTTGTGTTTTTCACCTAAATACCAAAGATTTTTTGATTATACTGAAAATATGTACTTTATTTGAGTATAGTGGCACAGATGAAATAATGACTTCATTAGAGAGTGATGACAAAAGCTGAGCTACCTCAGACCTGGTCAAAACTAGCAGCTCTTTTCCCCCTGAGGTGCAATCCCACTCTCTGTTAGAGGTTGTGGTACGTTCTCCTCTATATTTCTGAACTGTTTAAACAGCAAGGCTCCCTGGAGATCAATTAATAGTTTTGAGGAGAGAGGAGAGAGCAGTGAAATTGCCTGTCTTAGTGGTTCATGGTCTGACGCGCCACCGCCAACGTTTGCTTAATTAGCCTAAAAATATCTATGAACAATTGCACCACTAAAAAAACATTTTTGTTTGTGTTTGCAAAGGTTGATGAGTAAATCTTTTTTATGTTTATGTCTGGCTATGAGAGAAAACCAGTGTGTGTATGACTACATAGATTGTTTCTTTTTCTTTTGTGTGTGTGTGTGTGTGTGTGTGTGTGTCTTCTGTTTCTGAACTGGTGGTGTAATAAATCAATTCTTCAGGAACTAGATTTTTGTTCAGAGCAAACTTGAGGGAAAACAATCATAAAAATGCAACACAACATAGTATGAGTAAACACTGACGGTGCCTGTTGAGGTTATTGGAGGCAAAAACAAATTATGCTTTATTTTTTCTGTTTGAAGATGTATAAGTGAAGTGAGCCTATCAGGTATTGGCTTATGGAGAGGATACGGTTATTACTATTTACTCGGCCATATCTTTGTATTTGATCTAAAATGTCCAAAATGGCTGAACTGAACAAAGTTAGCTGCACCACAGTTGATTTTATATCCACAGAGATGTTCAAATTTCATCATTCTTTCATCATTTCTTCATACTTCAAAGATTTCAGCATAGGGAGGATGAACAGTTTTGTCTCTGTTAAAACAAATATAATGTGCTCTGGTCAAAGACCATATATCATTACTTCAGATCTGTAAACTGAAATAGTACCATATCAGTAATTGGCCATAATTATTTGGCCAAAGTCTTAACATATAGAGTGAAGAACTCTAACTGTATTAACTCTTACTGTATTTCTCTTCAGGTTATCACCATCTCCTAACTGAAGGCATTGCAGAGAGGGTTTCTTTATCGTTGCAGCAGTTCTGTCTTGGGTCAGGGAATGCTGTATAGCACTGCAGTGGGTAGTGTCTGCTGTAAAGCACACAGTAGAGAAAATTGCAGACTTCAGACCACACACACACACACATACGTTTCCTTCTCTCTGCACTGGCACAAAAGCGCAGAAGATCCTAATGATGTGACTGACCACTGTAGTCTGGCCTGACCTCATCAGCACTCCACATGGAGAAGACACAGGGAAAGTCAGAGAAAGAGAAAGGATGATGAACACAATGGCAGTGTAGGCAGGAAGAGAGAGGGAGCGCAGAGAGCAAGAGGGTGACAGCCGGCTGTTATAAGTGGAGGGAAAAGAGAGAAAATAAAGGATTCATAAGATTAACATGAGCCAGTGCTGGTAATAACAGAGAGGCAAAGAAAAGCCTGAATGAGAGAGAGAAAGAGAGAGAGGGAGAAAAGCAAGTTCATTTAAAATCTCCCGTCTCACTCTAGACTCTGCTTCTTCATTGCCCCCTCCTGTAACATGTCAACCTTATCTTAGCATTCGTTTTGCTGAATGTTGGCCCCCTGCAATCCTCACATACTGTACACCCTCTTGCACACACACACATACACACACACACACACCCCAAATGCAGTCGAACAAGCACCATAGTGTTCAGTGAAGTGGAATTGACAGGGTAGCAGCTTTTAGTTGGCTGTAGAAACTGAGAATGAAAATGTAAATGAAAATTTGACTTTTTATCCTGCATCGTGCTACAACAAACTATCTTTTTCTGCAGGCTGTCAAATGTATTACTTTCCAGTGCTGGGACGTGGGACTTTTTTGTCCTAATCAAAACCTCTGACTGCAGTACATGCTCACTGCCACTTTGTATATGAATTATTTAAATAGTATGCAGCATGGTGCGCGTTGCCAGGTTTTGTCATGAATTTCGAGCTTATTCAGGTAATGCCATGTCATGTAGCCTCCTTATCAATGTCCACTGTGCATGTGCTATATTTCTCTAGGCAACACATGTATGAAGTGTCAGCAAGTGAAGTATGTTGTGTGTACATATGAGAATCATGTTTGCGTATTTATTTTCACTCCAGCTGAGAGGCTACTATGGGCATGAAAGCGAGAGTGTGTGTGCGTGTATGTGTGTAAAACACCTTGCTAGCATGCCTCTGCCCCTGGTGTTGACAGGAACAGACAAGAGAGACAAGGCATTCAGCTGTAAGAGCTGAGCATCACACAATGTTAGTATTATTACTACTATGGCTAATTAAAAGTCACAGTCTGTGTCAGTGCGCGTGCACAAACCTATGTGAATAGGTTCATTCAATTCATTTACTCAATTACTGTGTATTAAATGTATGCACAATGAATTATATCTCTGAACCATATGCACTTGCTTGTTCACACACATTGCACACACATCTCCAGAGGAGCAGCGTACACCTGCTTTTCCCTCATTAACTCCATCCGGAGCGCTGTTTGTCAGCTCCACTGCCATAGGCTTCAGTGGGCCACATATGCATCCTGAGCTGGAGCAGGTGGAATACTCCAACTCCCAGCAGGCACGTGCCCTCCTGACCCCGCCTCCGCAGACATCAGTAGAGTGCCAGCCGCTCACCTGCTTTCTCACCTCTGACACAAACACCTGGGGAAACAACAGGGCACACATGCACCACCAAGAGCCACGCTGTCGCTTTGTTGAATTCTGTCTTTAACTTTTTTCCCTCTTCACTGTCCCCTTCTCCTCCTTTGAAAGCTGAAATCACTCTTTGCATTCTGCTCAAACTCTCCATCCATCTCTATAGTCTTGTGTTTTGTCATTGCTCTCTCGTTCTGCACCATTATATCTCTTGTTCAGTGTTGCTCTCCCTCACTGTCCCTGTCTTTATCTCCCCTCTCTCCCCGATTGTTTCTATTCCAAGGAGGAAAGACACCGGCAGTTTTGACCAATCTTGTCCCATTAAAATAGGCCATGCTGGAAATAGTATGCCGTGTAATAGTCTGAAATCAGGCCTCATCAACTGGAGTCTTGCTTAGTAAAGCCGAGATATAATTCGTTTTCTTGCCTTAACCAAGATGGCAGGATCCTTATATTCATCGTGAAAATGCACTGGCCGGACAAATCTGATATGTATTTTTATCATAGGTACAGGGCCATGTAATATTCCTCTCATAACAGAGTGGTATTATTAAAACATGAATAGATTGAGTAACCTTGAGACTCTGACTCTAGTACTCACTTTTCACTCTCCTCTCCGTTGCCATGGCAATGCAGCAGCACCTTGCAGTGTTTGTGGAAATGTGTGTGTGTGTGTGTGTGAGTGTGTGTGTGTGCTTTCTCAAAACTTCACTGCAGTTTTCATTCCATTTGGTTTTTTTCTTCCCTCAAAGTTTCCACCTGCATGGAGACGACCCGACTGCTTGTACAGCCACTGCAGGGAAGGAGAGGGAGAGGGAGAGAGAGAGAGAGAGGGAGAGAGGGAGGGAGGGAGGGAGGGAGGGAGAGAGAGAGAGGGAGGAAGGGAGGGAGAGGGAGAGAGGGAGGGAGAGGGAGAGAGGGAGTCTGTGTGTTTGCATTTTTGAGAGAGACAAGTCTCTTTACTCATCCTGTCTTTTCCTTCTCCAGATGTCATGTAGTGTTTTTGGGTAAATGTGCATGTATGTGTTTGCATGATATAGCAGGCAGCATGTAGTGTGAGTGTGTAGGCAAAGAGATAACCATGACTGGGTGTGTGACTGCCAGCCTGGCCTCATGTGAAGCCTTACCTGCCTTTCTGCCTTTGGAGATAAGATGAACACACGCACACACACACACACACACACACACACACACACACACACACACACACACACACACACACACACACACACACACACACACGGCCAAACCCATACACTCAAACACAAATTCATGTACACACACACTTTACAGTTTGATTGCCAGCGTCATGTATCTTTTTAGCTTGGCAAGAGCCCCCCTTACAGGAAACCTATACAGACAAATGGTGCATGCTTGACAGAGCAACCCATTTATCTAGACCTATTTTTGGGCGGCCCAGTGCCTCAGTGGGCTAAGGTCCACACTTACAGTGTTGTGTGTCTTTGAATCTGGCTCACAGCCTTACTACATGTACTTCTTTCTCTCTCCCTCTGTTTCTACCAGCAGAGCAATGACAAAGTTAGGTTTAAATAGATCAATCTCAGCACGAAAATGATCATGTTTGAAAGTTGAAGTTTAAATATGAGGCGTGTGGCAGTAGTCACATCTTCAGTCACATCTCACCATGATTGCTCCTGGTATGATACTCCTGGTTTTCATTATGTCTCATGGAATATCTGTGTTCAATGGCTGTCATTCTGCCTCTCCATCTGATTCAGTTCGTGCTAATGACTTTCAGGGCGAAGGCAACACCTGTCGAGAAGCAATGAAGAACAGGTGCTGTCGCACCAAGGGAGAATCGCTGAGTCACACACACATGCACACGCTGACACACACACACACACACACACACACAATGGACAGCACTCGCAAAGAATTTTAATGAACCATGACACATTGCATTGTGTGGCATTATAATTCCTCTCTGGACACACACAGAGGTATTTGGACACTGCGCTTAAGAGATCATTGAAGAAAACACAGATCAGAAAGCAGAGCTGGCAGTCCGCTGTTTGGCGTTATAGTTAGGTTTTGCTGCAGATAATGGATTTTCAAAAATAAAGACTCACTGAAGAAGTATTTTGTGATATCCTTCACAGCAAAAATACACCATTATAACAATATTCAGTCTTGGAATATTGTTTTTCTTCAAACAAGTGAAAAAGTGTATTTGTGGGATGAAATAATACCACTTTTTTCTAGTGCTAATCAACTTGTTTCCAGTTTCAGTTCAGTTTCAGTGTCCTGAGACATCTGTTTCTTTGGATCTTAATGTTGATGAAGTTTTGGATAACGTAGGTGGAGCTCTTTTCTTTGTCTGCTCAGCATGGCGGTTATTGCTACTCAGGCTAATTACCCTGTTCTTCTTTTGTTTATCCCAATCAAACTGCTACTATAAGCTCACTCTCCCAAGGCTAGGCTGCAGCCTGTTTACCCCCCCACCCTCCACCCCCACTCTCCTTGCCGTGTACAGTGTCTGTGAGTGACTTGGAGAACAACAGGGGTTTACATGGTCTGGAGCTCAGCAAGTTATGCCCATGTCTCACCTCTGTGTCAGTACATGAGGCCAGAAGCTCAGGCTGTGTCTGTCTGTGCTGCAGTTAGCTAAGCCCCAGCCCTGGGGAACCTCTTTCTAAGCCTCCTATAGAGAAAAAAAGCAACAACAACAGCAGCAGTAGTGGCGGCAACATTTGGACACAACAGAAACAGCTTTCTCCGCTGGTCTTCGTCTCTGCTCTCTGTCGTTTATTCCCAGTTCTGGCCCTCCTTTCCTGCATTGTTGACCACGCTCCTCACCTCTTCCCCTCTCAGATTTTTTTCCTTGTCAAGCTTTTTTCTTTCTTATTTCCCTGCTTCCCTCTTCCTTCCTCCCTTCCTGTATCTTCCTCACCAGCCTCCTTCTATTTGCTACCCCCTGTCTCCGTCTTGCATTCTCTTCCTTCCTCTCTCCCTGCCTCCCTCCCTCCTGTCTCCCGCTGTATGCCAGCCAAGCTCCTGCTCCCCACTACGTATCTTTACCCGGGCAGCGCTGCCAACAATTAGAACACATTACTGCCAATTGTGCCACCTGCGGCCCCCTGAAAGGCAGAAAAAGAGGAGTGGAGGGGAGGGCACTGTGCCAGTGGAGGGTGTGTATGTGGTGTGGGGTGCTTTACACCATTCTGGATACCGCCACAAAGCACAGTGTTTAATTACCAATAAGCGCTGGTTTAATCAGGGGCCTGAATACCGCCGGATAGACAGACTGCAACTGCCGACGCCTGTGTGGGGGGTGCGGGTGTGTGGGAATGGTAACTGTTTATGTGTGTGTGTGTGTGTGTGTGTGTGTGGGTGGGGACTGATGGTTAAGCTGTTGTTTGGTTGAGGAAGATTGAGTAGTGGGCTAGGATGGAGGGGAGGGTCATTGTGTTGGGGTTCATTATTATTTTGCGGCATTTTCGGTGTGTATGTGGAGATAGTGGAAAGGGTTGCATGTGTGTATGTGTATGTGTGCTAGCACACATTCACACCTGCATTTTGGCCAGTGCCTGGCTCATATCACAGTGAATTGGATGTGTTTTGTGAGGCTGGAGTGAAAGCAGTCTCTTTTCTGGTCTTGTACAGAAAAATAAGAGGTGTGTGTGAGGAGATTTAGCCTGGAGCCAAAACCAATTCACAACCACTCCACACTGGAGAGGGGTCTTATCCCCCCAAACCTGCCCCCTCAGTGACCAGGCTGAGTGCACGCACGCTCTCTCTCACTCACACACACTCACACACACACACACACACACACACACACACACACACACAAGCAGACTTTCATTGTCTAACTTGTGTTGCTTGAATAAATGTGGAAACACACAGTCCCTTATACACATATAGACACACTCGTACACTCACATGCACACACACACAAACACACAGACACACACTCTGTGCCAAGGTAGTATTAAAGCTTTAGTATTCCTCCGCACAGGCTGAAGCCAGTGGCCAGATGAGAATGTAATCCTCCATTGTGTTTTAAATGGATCAACCTGAGAGCTTAGTGAAGGCTGCAAGGAGACACACACACACACACAAACACACACACACACAAACACACACAGTGGATTTACTTGTATTTCCTACTGCAACTACTGTCCCCTGTTTATTGTAGCTCTTTCATTACTGTTTCTACTCGTGAACTGTCATGAACATTTCTGTGTGTGTGTGTGTGTGTGTGTGTGTGTGTGTGTGTGTGTGTGTGTGCGCTTTTGCAGTAACAGAGTTACAGCTGGTCTATAGGACTTGGTCTGTTTTCCAGAAGTGTCTTTTGTGTGTGTGTGTGTGTGTGTGTGCATGTGATGTGTGAGAGACCGTGTGCGTCCCAGCTGTAGCACACACATTACCCTCCCCAATGAATAAATGATGTTGTGTCATACTCCTGTGACCCCCCCCTTCTGAATCACACTTACACACACTTCCATCAACCCCAGACTTCTCAGATTCATCAGTCATACACAGACACACATGCATGCACTTGCTTGCTTACACATACACACACACAAATGCGCACACTCACCTGACACCCTGACCCCGGCCAATGAAGAGCAGATGTTTTGGGGTGCTCTTGTTTAAAAGCTGCAGACACTCTCAGTCAGTGACAGGCAATTTTCATCCACGCTATCCTTTCTTTTTTTCATCCCTTCCTCTGTCCTTCTCTCTCTTCTGTCTCTCCCTCCCTCTCCTTTCTCTGCTCTCCTCTAGAGTCTGGATGAGTAATTGCTCAGGGCTTCAGAGAGAAGGAAGGATAGAAAGATGGAGAGAGAGGGTGGGGGGGTGAGAGCAAGTGCAAGCGAGAGAAGCAGAGCGGGAACGAAGGAAGGATGAAAGGAGGAGTATTGAATGTGTGCATGTTGGCATGTGCGCATTCTGTCTGAGTGTGCATGAGTTTTTGTACTGTAGTGGGTATATGTGTGTGTAAGAGAGAGAGTGTGTGCGTGTTTGTGCGTGTGAGGCACAGGGGGATCATTGATCTGCTGAAAGTGCAGTGTGTGTGCTGAATTAGAGGAGCAGGCACAGGGCTTTGAGCTTGTAAAACACTCCCACAGTTACAGCTCTTAGCTCTCTCTCTCTCTCTCTCTCTCTCTCTCTCTCTCTCTCTCTCTCTCTCTCTCTCTCTCTCTCTCTCCCCCTCTCTCTCTCTCTCTCACTCTCACTCTCTCTCTCTCTCTCTCTCTCTCTCCCCCTCTCTCTCTCTCTCACTCTCACTCTCTCTCTCTCTCACACTCACACACACACACACACATATGCACAGATCTATATTTGGGTGTAGCTTACTCTACCCAGACTGTGAGTATGTGAGTGCTTTTATTTATGCCTTATAAGTGAAAAGGTGACTGAATGAGTTGGAATATTGGCAGTTTTATTTGGACTGTCGAAACCTGGCTGCTGGGAAAAGGGTTACAGCGTTTTATGTAACCTCACCCTCAATGAGGTAAATGAGTCAGTGAATGATTGAATGGTTTTCCTATTCACCCTTAAGGTAACAGCAGCAGCAGCAGCACATTTACAGACCATAGAAGGGTACAATAGCAATAAGTAAGCTTAAATTTTGAAAATTGTGGGGAATTGAAATGGTGAGTTTTTGGATGTACAAATTAGCTAGTGACTACATGTAAATGACAGTGGATAAATTAGGCAAAAGATGAATGAATGAATGAATGAATGAAAAGTGTCAATTGAATGAATGATGGTTGATTGTATGAATGGATTCTCAGCGTGCCTGGTCCCGTCTTCCTGCAGCCCTCAGCCATAGCATGTTTCCACAGTGTAGATGAACAGAGCTATGTAACTCCTAATGGACACAATCTGTCTGACGTGCACGTGCAATCAATATTAATTCTCTTATCTGAGGCCCAAGCTCCATCCCATTGTTCAGCCAGCCAGTCACATGTCACCTGCTTCAGCCTGATTGCCAGCCTGACATGCCAGATTAGCTCAGTGACCAGCAGGAAGATAGCAAGGCAATGGGAGCTTATCTGTGGTGTAGCATAGCCCAAGTGCTTGATGGTGGAGACAGGCATTCTCCCTATGTGATGCTGACGGGGGGAGGTTGTCAGTTTAGAATTATCATAAGTGTATGCTTTTATTTTGAAAGGGCTTCAGGAGGAACACATTTAGAATGATCATTGTAATGATGTCGCCAGTGTGATGATGATGCTGCCAATGACTGAGATGCGGCGAGTGTGAAGAAGTTGTGTGCAAAACACGTGCTTTCTAGTTTTGTTGAAGTTGCAAATTCGATGAATTATAGGACCAAATATTTTTGCCATTAAGTGTGCTTTGATTTTCTCATGCTGAGAAGACAAATGAATTCAAATTAATTCAGGATTGAAGCCTGAAGGAGGCCATGCGCTGAAACATGTTGGTGTAATAAACTCTTAAGTTCTCTTCCAATTCTACAAGCTAGTGTTGTTGAATTGATTTGTCTTTTTACCATTCATTATTCGAGCACCTGGCGAATGGGTGAAGTAGTGGCAGTTTATTTTCACTCATGCGGAAAATGATCATAACAGGTCTTATGTCAGGACAACGATGACTGCAGTGCCACTGGTGAAAAAAATATTTGTGATAAAAAAAAAAAAGTTTGAAGCTGCTGACCACAGTATAATCCTGTCGAAAAATGTCAAAAAAACCCTGAAAGAAACAATAATGCTCTTAACCACCCACCACAACCCATCTGTTCTTGACCATTAACATAATGAACTAGCATGCATCTCCATACAAATGACTACTTAAAGGTTTAAGGGCTTCTGGGAGCCGTAATGTAGTGCCTGCAAACTTTCCTAAGATGATGCATTGATTGTGCCAATCAATGGGCCTAAAAAGCCATAAGTGCATCTGGTAACCATAATGGCCGCACTTAAAAGAAGGATGGATGAGCGTTATATGCACTGAGCATCATTCCCTGTGATGGAGGAAATAGGGGTTGGAAGGGGATAGAGGAATACGCAATAGTGGAAGATGGAAACATACAGTTGGATAGTGGCAAGTTTGGGTGAGGGGGGATAATGAGAGGAAAGAAGTGGGATGGAGAGAAAGATTTGAAGAGACAGATATATTGGAATGAGACAGCAAAAGAGATGAGGTGAGAGGTAGCTGAGAGACGAGTTTTTTTTTTCAGTATTTCAGTAAACCACAGTTTACTCCCTTTGATTTCTAATGGAAGAAAACCCACTGCTTAGTGTTTGTGATCTCTTTTCTGATGGAGGGATGTCGAGAAAAAGGCCAACTGCACGTCAAGTGTTGTTGCGGCTTCAGCGTCGTCGCGTCTCCCTCCGTTCCTGCTTCTTTGTGTGTTAATGATTAATGTGCCAGGAAGCAGGGGGTCCTCTCCTTCATCAGCTGTTGCTGTCCTCCCCTCTCCATCCATCCATCTATCCCTCTCTTTTACCATCCTTTGTTCCACATTTGCTGTTGAGTGGTTATTTGTGTCAGCTATGCTCTGATACCTAGACCCAGTTTCAAATGTGAAGGATTGCAGGCTGTTCACATTAGACATACCAGTACATTGATCCACAACTTTTTCTTGTGCATGGATGGGAAATGAGTAGGCTTTATCGTAAGAAGTACATTTACTTCTGCCTGAAGTGAATTTAGAGAAGGACCAGAGTACATTTGCTTTAACGATATATGAGTATTTTATTCTACCAGTGTTGGTTGTATGGTTAAAAGATTCTGTATCCCTACCTTTTTACAGTCTCCTCACAGTAGAAAAGTGTCAGGTTTGTTTGTAATATGCAGACCTTTACCAACCTTTACAGTATATCTTGACAAGCCTTTTCTATATAGCATGCCTTGTAGCTCCCCATAGTTCCAACTCTGTTCAGCTGCACTTCGCTTCTGCTAAAAGCCTACCTGGCCCTCAGCAGCTGGGTCACACAAGAGGCCATTTGGGCTCATCAAACATTCATTGACCCAAATCTCTCCGCTCTCCTCCCTTTTCCCACCTCCTCCTTCTCCTTGTCTTCTTTTTTTAAATAACCACCTCAGACTGCTGCATTTTAAAAACTCAAATATCTGAAAAGCCAAAAAAAAGAGAGATCAAGAGGTATGACAGGAACTTCTTGCTTGAGGACACCTACTTTGAAACCATTTTCTCCTACAGTACATTGCAGGGTCGTACAGTTCTCGATTGAGCGACTAAAATATAAGCTTTGTACAATGGGCTTGGGGGATTTCACTCATTACACTAGACAGGCGGGATCTGTGGTTATACGTGCCCCAAGGGTTGAGGGTTTAGGGTTGATTTATATGTATAGAGGCATATGTCTGTCTGGCAGGAAGGAAGGATGGAGGTAAAGCAAGGAGGAGATGAGAGGGGGAACAGTAATGGAGTATTAGTAGGGAGGTAGAAAGCCTTTAGACGTAATCCTGGGGAGACAGTCTCACTTAGCCTTTGCAGATCCCACCCCCTCCAAAGCCCTGAAGGCCTCCAGTGGCGCATTTCCCAGCTCATAAACTCATGCATGTTTTAGAAGGGCTCACCCACAGGGAGGGGGGCAGGGGTATTGACCGGTCTAAGACACACAACATCCACAAGGCAGGGGAGGGTGCAGTAAGAGCTGTTGTGAGCCTCCCTAAGGCCAACTACCTAACTAGCACCCTCCATATTTCAGACTCCCTTATCCTCATCTCCCCCCACTATGAGTTCTCTACACCCCAGTTCTTGAGGGAGAGGGTCTTCTCGAGCAAAGCACTCCTCCCTTGATAGCAGCCCTAGGATGTGTGTGTGTGTGTGTGTGTGTGTGCGCGCGCACACAGTTGGGGTATGGCAGGAGATCTGTGGGATAGCTCCCTAGTTTGATGGCTTGGAGAGAGACTCTGGGAGTCAAGTATGTTTTGATTGATGATCCCAGCTAATAACTAGCTTAGCGTATGTCTGGCACGCGACGCTATCGATTCCCCAAACCCCAGCCCTCCTGTACACACCACACATACACACACACACACACATAGACACACACACACACGCACACATGCATACATGAGCTTGTGTTGACACAATACAGATGACCTAAACTCAGGAGGGAGATTAAAAGAGATTGGGTAGCACAGATTGGGAGCCCTTTTGTCAGTTTTCATTACATTATGTAGATTGCAGCCCATTATAGCATGCAATCCATCATAAAAATGGACCAGACACACGGCAGGTGTGTGGAAGCCCATCCTGTGTTAACTGTAAAAGTTTTTTTTAACTCTTTAATTTTTTTCTTTTTTTCCTTTGCCAGCAATTGATAGATATTTTTGGACTTGGTCCACCTCACTTACAGCCAGCATTTTAAGCCATTACACATTCACTCTTTTCTTTCAAATTCATATTTGATCAAATGCTCATCATTTACCGATTACATTTTCTTTTCCCCCACTGAGAAAGATGAGAGACTTTTTAAAAACGTATTTAAATTGATGTGGCTGTAATTTGATAACCACTGCTGTATTTGATCCTTTCCTACTCTGATCTAATAACTTTATTAAGCAATATCAATGCAATTTCTGGAAAATATTGCCATCCGATTGGAGAACTATAGACATATGCATGCACACACACATACACATGCACTCATACTCTCACTTTCCACATAGTATTTATCAGATTTGAAGCAGTGCTTCGTCAAATAAAGCCTTATTCAGGCAGAATAAGTTTTCAGGACAATGTCTAGAAAGTAATAATTAGCACAGGACCTTTGTAATTCGTTTGGCCTATTTGGATGGGATAAATCATATCCATAATAAGTCTCAGTAAAAACATAGATGGACCTATTGACACCATCTGTGCATTGTCATCACGCCAAAAATATTCTATGCATCTTGTATAGTTTCCATTAGTTTACCCAAAATGTAAATGTTTCCTCATGGACTAATAAAACAATTACAACAATTCATACAGGTATGTAGATAGGCAATTCAGCCACAGTCCTACTGTAGCCACCAGTGCAGATAATAAGCCTATTGCCAACTATTGAAAATGATCTCACATGATCTCTGCCACAAGCATCACCCCTCTGACAATTTGATTGACTTTTGAATGTCTTTTGATGGCCTTTAATGGCCCTAAACACCCAATAAAACCTGGCAAAGTCATTTCCAACGAGAAGTGGCACAATATTTTACGTGTATTTGAATTCGCATGGGATTAGTATTACCTGAGGTTATTTTTACAGAGCCTTTCACAGTAGGTAAAAGGCACTGGAAATTTTCCTGACAATGGAGCAGGCAGCCTGTAAATGTTACTGAGATGGCGAATTCGGACAGTTCTAAAATAGCAGAGATTCTCTGGTAATTATTGCATTACTCCTCCTCCCTCTGTAAGACTAATCCTGTCCAAATAGGGCTTAAACCTCATAACCATAGCATTCCCATCCTGAATATCCAAACAAGCTTCCAGTTTCTCCCTCTTCACCCATAAATCTTGGTCAGTGATGTCCTGAGGCTGGCTCTCACCTCCTTTTCTTCTGGCCCCGGCGATCAGTGAGCGGTCTAGACACATTCAGCACTCTGCCACTGTATCCCCCCAAAAGGTCAAAGGTTAAACACAATGGAGAGGAGAGAATGATTGCCTTGCACGTCACCCCTGGGGCAAGGGCTGACTTACACACACATGCACGCGTGCATGCACACACTGGGGACTGATTTGCTTTTATGTATGCATGAGCTGGCCCTACTATTTTCCAAACAATGGAGAGTGTAGGCTGAGTAATTGCAGGGATGTGCTGGTCCTACGTACATTATGTATATTACTGTATGGATATCAGCCATTATAGCTTTAAGGTCTCCATTAGGCCTCCCTTTGGACATGCTGCCTGGAATAGATGGGCTCAGAGATGGGGCTTGAGGCTCTGTGTGTGTTTGTGCATATGGTAAGTAATTATTACAATATGTGAAGAATGGCTGTTAGAGACACTAAGTGTGACAATGATCGTGGCCAGAGAAATGTTACTGTGTGAATGTGAGACTTTACCCAGCCATGAACTGGAGGGAATCAGACGGAGTAATGCAGGGATGGGAAAACAGAAATTATGTGAGGGAGAGAGAGAGGGTGAGAGGTGTCAAAGGATGTGAATGCACTGATGGAAGTGCATTTTTGTGTGGGATGAAGGAGCACAGAAGCACAATATGTCATAATCTTTGAGAGGGAGTGTGTCTGTGATGGACAGTGTGTGTGTGTCTGTGAGAGAGACTAGATGATAGCAGTGCCAGTAAATACTTCACAGGGTCAAGTGCCACTGTCCCCTCCGGCAAAATGAGCCAAGCATGTTTGTTGTGCGTCTGCGTCTTCTTGTGTGGTTTTGTGCATGTATGTGCAGGACATAATGAGTCAAGCTTTTGAAGCCTGTCCTTACGCAAGTGTAAGCACAAACATGCACGCATTCACACACACACATGCGTGCGCGCTGGTGACATTTGACTTGCATTTAGTGCCCGAGGTAGCCTGAGGGGAGGTGATGAGTTGAATGGCGACAGGCCGACTCATGTGGTCAAATGCTGGACACTGGCCCCTTTTGATGACTCACAAAGACTTTTATCTTTGTCTGCTTTGACTCCCATCATCATCATCGTCATTGCCATCAACACATCCTCCTTTCTTTCATAAACCCCTTTTTCATCTGTTCTTGTTCCAAAAGCCATTAATTTTCTGACCATCTCCGCCTTTCTCTTCTGTATCTCTTTGTGTCTCTATTCCAGGCTCACCCTCTCTCTCACTCTCACTCTTTTTCTTTTGCATTGTCCAAGCTGTTTTTCACTGTTAATCCTTTATAGATGATAATGATCACATTAATGGCTCTGTTACAGCTGAAAGTCAAGGTCAAACCCATAGTGGGCGATATCTTTTTATGATATTGCATTAAAAATGTGCAATCATGGAGACTTCTAAGTTATAATACACTGATACAGCAATTCACAGGGTGAAGTTAAAGTGGAATTGGGAAGGACTGTTCTTAAGGGACAAAAAAAGAAACACACAGACACATGAATCCATGCACTCAAAACAAACACCCACCCACCTTGTACCATGCACACACGCACATGTGCGCATGCACAGTACACACAGAGCAAGACAGACATGGGAGCAGATGCACAGGTATTTAATTAGGATTGACCGCAGCTGTTACTGTTTATTACCTAGACATTGTGAAGAGAAACTTCTGAAAACACACACTCACACATTCTCTCTGGGTCAACCATTTGTTTGAGGTAGTTTCCCAAGGGAATGTCAAGAGTGGGTATTTGTTTGTACAGTATGTGCGTTTGTGTGTGTGTGTGTGTGTGTGTGTTTCTCCACATGCACACACCCACTCCCTCCTCCTCTTTGCAGGGTTGCAGGAGCGGTCATGTCCACCGCCTGTTGTATGCTAATAGCTTCGTTTCTATCCCAGCAGAAGCTGTGTGAGTGGGAGACCATAAGTACTCATATGCATGCATCTAACCAACGAAAGACCCATTCGCCCAGTGCAGACAGACACACACACACACGCACACACACACACAGACACACACACACACACACGCACACACACACACACACACACACACACTCACACCAGATGGTACGCAGTTGTCGTTATCCTTGTCTCCCTCCTTCAGTTTCTCCCCATTTTTTTGTCTTTTCCTCCCTCTCTTGTTTGCTTTAATTTGCCTGTAGCTCAAGTTTATGTCTTCCCTGGCTTGGACTTTTTCACTTTCTGTATTTTTCTCTCATTCTGTCTCATTCTTATTTCTCACTCTGTGTATTCTCTGCACTCTCTTTCTCTCTCTCTCTCCGTCTCCATCCCTTGTCTTCAGGTGACAGGTCCTCCGTTTGCAGTCAACGCTGTCGTGTTCTCTGTCTGCTCACTGTCAGCATTGTCGTTCCATGATACACACACGCACGGTTGGGATGCTGCTCGGGTTTTTTTTTTTTTTTTTTTTTCAGACCGAGACAGCCAGACATCTACAATAGTGGCAGCTTCTGACTTTGCCACACTTTTGCAATACTATCCTGTTTGACTTTGAGACTTACTTTCACTCTCACAGGTAGCACAATTATGAACTAAAAGTCTAGCAAACAGCATAACTGAAAGTTGTGCACATAAATCTCAACTTACCTCAGTCAGTTAAGTTCGTGGAAGTATTTTCATTAATTAATATCACATTCATTTTCAAAATTTGTGTAGAAAGAGTTAAGACTATGCTCACCATCTTTTCACTGAGAAAATTTCACCTATTTTTACCCCAGCAAACGTGTTACAGGCTTTGATGTGATAAATAAAATATTGCATGCACTATAGGCTGCAGGCTGTGTTTTCCGCTATGTGTTTGTTGTTGTTTGTGTGACTCCTTGTGGTTAACCTGGGCATTGTGTTTTTCTTGGTGTCATTTGTGTGTGGGAGGATGCAATTTGATTCTTGAATGGTAATTAGCATAAGGCATCATTTTATCCCTCCATGCCCTCTTCTTTCTCATATATTTACATACAAACATAAACACATTGCACCCCGACTCCCCTCATTTCTGTACTGTGGATTAGGAAGGCTAACTGGGCTAGTAAGATAAATGTGTATGGGATGCTCCATAGCTGTTCTCTATTCCAGCAAGTCCCATAGGGAAGCCTCTGCTCTCTGTATCACATAAGTTAGCTAGCCAGGTATTATCCTCCTACATACTGAATGGATACTGTGATGAATGATTAACACGCCATGCTAAATGATGACTAATGTATCATTTATACAGCAACTGCAGAGGAAGACCTTGCCGAGACCGATTGAGAGAGACGGTGTGTGTGCTGAGTGTGTATGTAGGTGTCTGTTTGGTATCAGGAGCAGTTATGATGCTGTGACCTTGGCACGCACGCACACACACACACACACACACACACACACACACACAGACGCACTAAACAGTGCACAGACTTTCTTTTCATTGGTCAACGTCTATCTCTTTCCACCTGTCATCTTGCTCTCACTCACCATCCGTCTGTTGTCTTCCTCTTCTGTTCTCTGTCTGTCTTCCTCTGTCTCTCTCTCCCTCTGTCTCTGAATCTTCCCTGTGTAGAGTGCTGTTAAGACAGCCGTGAAACACAGCCTCATTTCCCCAGCTATTTCCCAGTGAAATCCAAATGAAAAGATACTACCAACCTTTTCCTCTCTCCTGCCACACCGTTCACAGTAAATGCTGACGAGAGACTGCAGTAACGTCTCTGACCTTTTACAGGGCTCTAGACACACACACACACACACACACACACACACACACACACACACAAACATGCTCGCCATTCCTATTACTAACGGTGCCTTTGAATCAGCAGAGTCTGGTGGTGGTGTGGTGGAATTTAATGACACACAATGTCTCTTCAATTTTAGCACTCCCAAACAGAGCAACCAGGTGCACCATTTGTCCTTTATTTAGAGGAGACAGGGGGGCTTAAACTGATCTTATAGTCTCAACCGGCTGCAAGGGAGTATGTGTGGTGTGTACAAGTGATTGAGAGAGAGGTATAGAGTCAGATGGATACCAGACAGACACTGACAGGGTAATTGTGCTTTCATTCTGGTTTTGACTGTATTGCAATACTTGGGTGTGTGTGAATATACACTGTACATGCCTGCCTTACAGCCTGTTACAATTTACAGTATAGCCACCAAATCCCACCTTTTAAATTGTCCATAAAGCCCTCCTATAACCCCCCCATCACCTTCCTGTCCCATTCTTGCCACCCTTATAGGTTGTCCATATTTCATGAGGACTAGGTTGTCCTTTCACTTTGCCCCATGACCCTACAGTATGTCTTCCAGGGATGGTGGATGAGAAACTGAGAGGCAATGGCCCTAAATATCCTTTATGGAAATACTACTCAGCCTCCTCAGACCCCCTCCATGCACAGCCCTTCCTCTGGCCCCTGATCCCCGATCAATAAATAATGGGGCGAGGCAGCAAGAGTTTGCAGCTAACAGATTGTGAGAGAGGGAAAAGAAGGCAGGGAAGGAGTGTGCTTGCTGCATTGCAATGAGAAGCTGTGGGAGCTGTCAATGACTAGAGAGACAGAAAGACAGGGAAAGAGAGAGAGAAAAAGAGACAAGTGGTAACGGGAAGGAACAACAATCAACAATAGTAGTACAAAGAAGTCAGGAAAGAAAGGAAAGGTGTCAAACAGGACAAAAAAAGATGTAGAAAATAACAGAAGGGACAGAAATAAAGGGGATGAAAACGAGAGAATGCATTAGCACCATAAAATAGAATAATTTAACACAGATAAAAGCAGGGGGTGTAGTGGGGTTGTCCTGTTTCATTACAAACAAAGAGGCAAAAATTTTAGGGTCCTGTTAAACAGAGCTCTGAATATGCTGAAAATTAGACCATTGACATCCAGGAACTGGCTTGGAAAAGAATACAGAAGGAGGAGTAGAGGGAACAAATGAATACATAAATACATGGCACAATTTAATGTTCTCCATGTTTGCCTGTCTACCTGTCAAAGTCGTCAGAGGGAACTCTTGACTTAGTGGCCACTAATTCCTCCTTTCCTCCTGTCTACTCCTCAAGTCTGCTGTTGTTATTGTATATTATATCCTGTTGGCAGGTAATTACTGGCATTTTAGTAGCAGTCATCAGTTGCCGTGGAGTAATGTTGTGAATTCTACAGGTAATTAATTTGAGCCACAGTCAAGGGTATGAAGGCAGTACACAGATAAAAACAAGATGCCCTTAAGCCCCCTCTGTGGCTCCCTGCAGTATTGCAGTGCACACACACCATCAAACACACATTCACATGCACACATGCTCGCGCTCACATCCACACACACACACACACACACACACACACACACACACACACACACACACACACACACACTCAGATACTACAATCCCCCTCTCCCTTAAGTGTTTACTTAGCGCAGCCTTACTTTTAGCAGCACCAGTCTTAGCACCCGTCTCCCCTGATGCACAAATGTCAGATGTGCCTCATCTAAATGACGCCCATCTGTTGAACCTTAATCAAAATTTCCATAATTTTCTTCATGCACTATTATGTTCCTTCTTTCCCCCTCTCCCTTCATCTCTTTCCTGTCCTTCTTCTATCTCGTTCGCTGAGTTAAAATGCTAATTCGTAAAGTGGAGAGTATTCTCAGGGTGGTCACATATGTTGCGGAAATGTGAATTTGAAATATGATAATGAAATAAGTGTTTCCCAGTAGGCTAGACCTGCTCCCGCTATGAAAAGGGTCTTGACCCGCTGCACTACTGTTATGATAGATGGAGAACAGGCAGAGAGTGATGTTCCCCAGTGTGCCCTGTCTCCTGTGCGCTGCGTCTGACTGTGCAGAGAGCGACAGCCCAGTGTCCTTCAGGGCTTCAGTATGGATTTTCCTTTTCCTTTAAAGCAGGCCTAATCTGGAGTAAGTGGCGGGCCTTGCTGATCAATGGACATCTAGGAACGCCCCTCGGTGGCCAATGGGACAGACAATTGATGTGTTGTTCCAGCAGAATTAGTCTAGCCCTTTTATTTGGTCACAGCCAGCCGGACAGTCGATAATACCCCTGCTTTTGTGATTATAGCTTCTCCACTCCACTAGCCAGTGCAGCCATGCACACCCAGATGGCTAATAGTTGGTTAATGGTTATTATTGTCTGTGCTTTTTAGATAGTGACATCGCGAGGTGAGTTTGAATTTAAAATATTGGTTTTGCTGTCGAGTTTGTTCATTTAAGCTAAAGAAAAATAATTTGCGTAACATTAAAATTGGTATCGATTTTACACTCCAAGAAGTTTTTAAAACTTGAAAATAGTTTTTGTGCTTTAAGCTATTAGGTATCTTTGGTCTAGACATGTCTTGGGAGTGAAAAGGGGGGATATAACTCACTGAAACATCAAACTCCATACCTAAAGAACAAGTCCCATCTGTCTCCAGCCCGATGGGATCTAAAAGAGAGCCAGCGCCCCCAGAGATTACATTCAGCACACAGCTGGTGCTCTAAACAGGGAAGAGTTACTACTTCCTGTCAGCTAGAGACAAAAGGCTGTTTGGACTCGGCCTGGCTGCTGTTTACATTTCAACTCTGTTCAGCTTTTCTGTCCTTTAAACACTATGCCAATCAGGCTGCCAGCCAGCTGCTGTGTGATATTGTCTTTAGACTCTCTCACAAACAAAGTGTGGCTGTCATCAATGTGCTGTAATGTAAAAGTAAACCTTTCTTGTGATGAGTTTTTCTCCTTGAATCTTGACAACATAACAGACCAAAACAAAAATCATCAGAAGTTTTGTATCTTCAGCAACTCATCACCAGCCTGCAGATGGAGAACCTGTGCTCAAACCTTTAACTGTATCAGCTGTTGCTTTTTTGCGCTCCGTCTGCTACTCAAGCTCATCCGTTAAGAATGGTTACCATAGGTCGATCTCCAAGCCACTGTGCATGAGACTGTGTTTTGAGTGCTCAGTTATGACCCATTTTATCAAAGGCAAGCAAGGCTGCATTCTTAAAATGTTTGTCTGGGGGCACCATGGGGCAAAGAGCATGCTCTAACACTTGGCAAAGCTCGAGGAACCTAAGGGTGAATGTTTTAATGCCAGCCATGAGAGTGCAAGTTAAGAGGCAAGACACTCACATCGTCAGTAGCCAAAACAAGATGTAAATGACTAAAATAGCTTTAATCCTTTTGTAATTTTAGTCTAAGGTTATAAAATAAACATTTAGTAAAGAAATCGAATATCTTTCAGTTTTACTAGGGAAGAGCACATCACAGATAAAGGCCTGCACCCCCCTTAAGGTCCTCCTACCATTACAGAACACAGGGGGCCTGCAAAGATGTCACGCAGAACTCTGCAAACAGCAATTACCAGCCACTCCAGGCCCTATTACCGCTGACATTGATTAATAAAACCACTGATGCTACAAAAAAGGGAATGGGGAGGGAATGTAGATGGTTGACCGAAGAGGCCGGGAAGCCAAGAGAAATCTGGAGCTTTCAGATAAAAATTCCCACTCTGCTTTCAACTAATTATCCTCCCAGCCTCGTCAGTCCCCAAACCAAGCCCATTCTATAACAGATATGCCTCAGGAGACAAAGCTCAGGCAAAACAAGCATGCATATTTATGTTGGTGTGTGTGTGTTAATATGTGATTGTGTGTGTAATTATGTGAGTGGGATGCATAGCATTTTTGTTTGTTTGTGTGTGTGTG
This sequence comes from Myripristis murdjan, assembly GCF_902150065.1. Lineage (NCBI taxonomy): Eukaryota > Metazoa > Chordata > Actinopteri > Holocentriformes > Holocentridae > Myripristis > Myripristis murdjan. The sequence goes on from NC_044002.1 coordinate 11,439,206, forward strand.
TGTGTGTGTGTGTGTGTGTGCATCCGTACACACTTGTGTAGGTGCAATATACCATTGTGCTGTTTGACCATTGGGAAGTCAGAGGGGAGTGCGGTAGAGGAGAAGGGAGAGCGAGGCTGTGCTAGCAGGCAGCATTCTTCCCTAGGGGGAGTGTTGATTAATGAATCACATCTTTTTAACCTGAGGCTGCTACTGCGCCGCTGCACTTTCACAGTACTGCAGAGCGCCAGCCAGCCACATGCCAGCCTGCCTAACTGCCACGACATGGCACAGGGTGTGGGTGCTGCCACTGCTAAAGGGGCCTGAGAGTTAGCGCAAGGAGAGGCAAATTAGATTCAGGGTATGAGCGGGAACTGCCTGACAAATTTGATCATTTCAGCCTACGGATGTTTTTCGCTCACACAAACAACCCCCTGTGGAATGTTGTTGAATTAGTTTGACATATGTGGTTATTATTTGGTGTAAATTGAGCATTTCATTTGTTGAGTTGTTTTGTTGTGCCAGCTTTAATAAGTTTTGCTCAAAATGTTTTTTTTTGTGTATCCTTGTTATTGTGTCCAGTCAGTACTATAATAATCATTATTTTTCTTTTCTTCCCTCTCTCCTTCACCTCCTTATTCCCATGTTGCCTCCATCTCTGATGTGGCTCCTCTCATTATCAGGTATGTAATAAAACTACTTTCTCCAGCATATTGTTTGTCTTACATTGAAGCTGCGGATACAACACGTTGTCACCTCACACTGAGCAAACATATGATAGTTAGGAATAACTATATAAAGATTTGGCTTTAAGCAAGACGATTCATTGTGATCTGACGGTTTCGTTTTAGGTCGGAAAAGTTAAGTAAAAAGAGTGAGATTCCACTCTCAATGTAACATCTACTTTTACTCAATGATTTTTACCGCAAAATTAAAGGAATTTATGGTGCTTTTAAAAAGATCCATTTCTGTCCTTGGGTTGCAAAATCACGACACACAGAATAAATCTTCTATATTTTGCATACTTACTGTGAACAGCTTTTTTCTACAAAATGGATACCATACCATTTTGGGAGAGAACTCCTCAATATGTAATTTCACTGACAAGCATGAGGCAGGTTTTTATTTATCCATCTTGGGTTTGGTGACCTGCTTTTCAGCTGTTTTTTTTTTTTTTTAGCTTTGCTCTGGTGCACATTAAGCCAACTAAACACCTCCTCCACTGGGAACATCCCACTGCAACCACATTTTTTTCACTGTCAACCTTTGGGCAGCACTGCTGGAGCAAATGGGAGCAGAGTGCCTGGCTTAAGGACATCTTAATTTTTGTTTGAGAGATGGGAAGGTGAGCTACATTTACCATCCCTGCACAGACTTCTCTAGCCTGTATGGAGAGATTTTACCCAGCACTAATACCAATACCTAAAGGTCTGAGTAACATGTCAGACAGAAAAGCAAACTGTTGTGATTTTCTGCATTTTTGGCACACAGAAGCCTGTATTTCTGCAGTATTTTCCGGTTGTCCTATGACCTCAAACAAACAGTCCAAGCCTAAACTGCTCCGCAAAAGTAATATATTGGATCATTATTTGGTATCAGTCGATACTTTAAGTCCCCATGAAATGACTTCACATGACTTCTACTTCCTGTAAACCAGAGTATCGTAAATGGTGACATCACCCTGCACTAGTAGGTATTAATTAAAATGTCAACCAATAATACCTTCACAAATCTTTAAACATCCTCTCTCATCTACCTTATCCCTTCAAATAAAATTCTTTCTCTCCCAAACTGATATCCTATTAGTTTGCACCTGTGAACAATCCTTCTCTGCACCATGTCCTGCGCACATATCCTGTTTCAATACAAACTTATCAAGAAAATAAGTAAGCTCTTTAAAGTTATACATTCAGTATTGGCATGTTGAACAGTGGCATCGGAGCATCCCTAGTCAAAATATTCACGCTGTATTTGCTTCATCTCTCCAAAAACCTAGCATCCCAGGTGTGTGTGTATGGCCTTGTATGTCCTGCACACCTATACTCAGGTTGGGCCATTGCCACTGGCCTAACACTCTCTTAGTCAGTCTGCAGCTGACACAGCAGGCACACAGCTAGCACCTGGCATATTTGATCACTCTATCAGGATTCTCTCTTTCCTTTTCCTTGATATTCTGTTGTTTGCCCTTGTTTTGCCTTCAGTCCATTAATGACCCATATTTCTACCTCTGTTAAGATGGGCAGTAGATGGATGACATAATAAAATCCCATCTCTGGCCTACATTGGTCTTCCAGCCTCTAGAAACCTGATGATCCTACTGTTAATTGTATCTGCCACTATTCCCAGGCATCCCTCCTTTATCATCTTCCAGCCTTCTCACTGTTTTACCCTCCTTGTCTCTTTCTCTCTCTTTGGCTGTCATGCTTCTTTCTTTGCCACTTATTTTGCTGAGGTGATAGGGATTGGGGCAGGCAGTTTCTGTTTCATGATTGCATTTTAGATGTTGTTAAACATCACCCTCTCACCCCTCAATATTTGTGTAGAGAAAGTGTTGCAGGTTGTGAGTGTGTGTGTGTGTGTGTGTGTGCAGCTGCTCAAAGATGATGGTAGATTCTATTGATCCAGTGGGACTGGTCCCCAGTGATAACATTATGTCACCCTATACTTCCCTGAACCACACACACACCTTGAGTGTATGGCTTGAGGCAGATATTTCAGGGCGCTGTCAGCAGTGTTGACTATGAAACACGATCCCCACAGAGGGCCCTTTAAGGACTTTGAATCACAGCCCTATGTTTATACTGTGTTTATTTGTTGTCTGAATGCATACATTCATGCACACTTTACCAGACTGAAGATTTAGCTAAGTGCAAGTGCTTTCATAAATTCTGAATGTTTATTATGGTTGCTTGTGTTAGGAGGCCAATTCATGATGATGTGTCGCTAGAAGTTTGTGTGTTCTCGTGTGGGCAGACACACACTTTGCATGCCAAGAACTCTCAACAGAAATAAAATAAAATAAAATCAAGTCCACTGCACATTCACACACACTGCACACACATACTACACTAGCCAGTGAATGTGTGCTACAACTACCCCCCCACATCTCCCACACCCCACCCCCGCCCACTAAAAACAAACAAACAAACAAACAAACTAAAAAAAAAAAAAAAAACACTTTCATAGCCTCTACTATAATGAGTTACTCTTCTCTCCGCATTAATGGCAGTTTTTATTACTTTTCCGTGGCACGGTGATGTCACACACTGATTGGTTTTTGATGATGTTGCCCAGCTAGTTGTCATATCACATAGTCTCATATGTTGGCAATGATGAAATATTCATAACATGCTTGGTCCCAACACACACAACCAAAAACACAAAGCTGTAAGACACATCTTCAAACACACATACACACAAACACAATTATGTAAGCAGCCACTCATGTGCTCTCACACTGACCCAGATGCAGACATGGAGACACAAACACACACACTTCAAGGGATCATTTCAATCATTTCACATATTGCTCTCGGCGATGACGACCCCATCATGCCTCCCTGGCCCAGAGATTGTGGTTGCTGTGGCGTTGCCCATGGTAACCTATCATTGCAGACAGAGGGGAGGATTAATAACTTAATAACGCTCTCCTTTTTTTCCTCATCTTATCCACTTTGCTGTTATTCTCTCCCATTTATCTAGCACTTAGCCAAAGCTACGGTGGTTTCCCATGCTGCTGCTGTGCGCGAAGGCTTCTGTCCCAGGATGGTCAGCCTAGCTTTCACCATACACTCAGTGGTTTAGGTAGAACAATAGCTAGTTGTCATGTTGGCCACATTTTGAGCTGCTAATTTGATGCTTATTTGTTGCCAACACTTGCTTGTTTTTTTATTATTTATTTATTTATTTATGTATTTATTTATTTATTTAGTATATTTTACTTGTTTCTCACTTTGCTATTCTCCTTGATTTTGTTAAATTTGCCTATTGCTTTTCTTACTAATTTCAGTTTTGCCCTGTTAAATGGCTTGGAAATGCCATCCATGTATCACAGCCTTGCAAATGATGGCCTTTATATCAGTAAGGGAAGCTTGAAATGAATCTCGCACCGATGGATATTAATCACATCTGGGTCAAATAGTAGTCACAAATAATTCATAGTGTTATATTTAGAACCTGCATGGATTACCACATGTCAGGTTTGATGCTTGACAGTTCAGATTGTGTCAGGTAAGTTGTCAGTCGGGGAGAAAAATAAATAAATAAAAATTGATTTTCAGATACTTTGCTGTGATTCTTGGAACATGTTGGCATTCTATATGGCAGAACCCTCAGGCTCCTGGGCCTCTGGTAGAAGACTGGAGCTTGGCATAGGCAGCTTCCACTCTTCTGGGAAGGCTTTCTACAAGATTTCGAAGTATTTATGTGGGAATTTTTGCCCATTCATCCAGAAGAGCATTTATTAGGTCAGACACTGATGTTGGACGAGAGGGCTTGGCTCACAGTCTCTGTTCTAGTTCATCCCAAAGGTTCTCGTTGGGGTTGAGGTCAGGGCTCTGTGTGGGCCAGTCAAGTTCTTCCACACCAAAATCACCCAGCCATGCCTTTATGGAGCTGCTTTGTGCACTGGGGCTCAGTCATGCTGGAACAGAGAAGGGCCTTCCCCAAACTGTTCCCACAAAGTTGGAAGCAGAGAATTGTCCAAGAAATGTCTTGGTGAGCTGAAGCATTGAGATTTCCCTTCACTGGGACTAAGAGGCTGAGGCCGACCCCAGAAAAACAAGCCCATAGTGTTATCCCTCCTCACCAAACTTTACAGTTGGCACAATGCAGTCAGGCAGGGAACGTTTTCCTGGCATTCACCAAATCCAGACTCGACCATCAGACCACCAGATAGAGAAGCGTGATTTGTCGCTCCACAGAACACATTTCCAGCACTCCAGACTCCAGTGGCAGCGTGCTTTACACCGCTCCATCTGATGCTTGGCATTGTGCTTGGTGATGTGAGGCTTGCATGCAGCTGCTTGGCCATGGAAACCCATGCCATGAAGCTCCCGGCGCACAGTTTTTGGTTTGGAGCTCTACAGTTATTGAGTCAGCAGAGTGTTGGCCACTTTTACGCACCATGCATCTGTTGTCTGTCATCTATATACACACACACACACACACACACACGTATGTCTATCTATATCTGTATGTGTGTGTGTGTGTGTGTGTGTGTGTGTGTGTGTATGTGTATATATATGTTTATACATACACCCACACATACATATGTGAGTCTGTGTATCTATTTATCGATCTATCTGTCTAAATACACACACATTTTTTTGACAGTTATATGTTCTTGAACTTAACTGGAACTTATGTGTGATTACTTGATGTTTTTTCTCTTTTTTTGCACGTCTTGTATTGAACTATGTTATCACAATTGTTCTCTGTTAACACTAGGTAGCATTTGGTAATATTGGGCATACTGCACATCCCCTTATTCTGTCACAGTGCATTTATTTAAGTGCATGGAAATATATGTGTTAGACTGATAGACTTCAGCAGCTTATTGTTTGAAAAAAATAGCTCCAGAGAGCAGTATTCATCACCATAGGACTTAATCATGCCAGTGTACGCTGTTGTCCACGTTTGTTATCGTCAAGATCTAAAGAGAGAACCCATTGACCTTTTAGCCAACATTTTTCTTCCTTCATCACAAAGGGAGGCTGTTAAGCTGTTAGCAGGACTTTTTAGCCAGATTTTCAATTGTCATTCGTGGGTGAAAAGCCTTGCCAGGAGATGAAAAGCACTTAATCTGTCAGGTGCTGTCAGAGGGCTGAGGTGGTGTCAAGAAAGAGGAAGAGAGGGAGCAGAAAAGACACAGTGAATTGACATGGACCTGAAAGAGAGGTGGATGATGTGTTTTTGACCAGCTTCACACAGATTTTTTTTTCAATTAGTCTCTTTTTATTATATATTTTTCTTGGCTTGGATATCCTATGGTCCTGCTTTCCTTTATCTATATTGTCAATCCTCATTACCTCTCTTAAGTTCTTGATTGTGATATTTTTTCAACCTTCCTTCTTTTCTGCCTGACTAACCTTTCCCCTCCTGCTCTCACTGCTTGCCTGCTCCAAAACCATCTCCAGTCCAACCTGGCAACATCCGCCTCTCCCACCATGGAGCCACACTCTATCTCTCTCCACTTCTTTGTCCATCTGTCTCCCACCTACCCTTTCATCCACCCACACATTCACCAGTACTTCTCGTGACAGTGTAATGCATGCTAATTTAAGCAGATGAGATGCGTAGTGGCAGAAGAAGTGCCACATGTCCCAGCGTGGCGTCATGGGCTGGTGTGATCACTCCTTACCTGCAGGAGATGCAGTGAAACAGCAGGCTGGGCAGCTGGAGGAGGGAGAGGGAGCAAGATGAGTGATTGGAAGTAGATGGATAAGAGGGAAGGAGAAAGGAAAATGAAAACGGTGACATGTTACTATAGATGCCATTACAAATTCAATGCTCTTTTTTTTGGCATTATAAACATACATAAGAAAAAATATGTAATTGGTTGAAGCCCATGCACATGCAGTACTATGTAGTTTTGAAATACTGACTGCAGGAATAATGGGAGTTCATATCTGAGACAAACTGATCATAGAAGACATGGGTGGTTCCTAAACTATCCAGTCTTACATGTATTTTGAATGTGTCCAGTGTAAAATCTATGCTTGGTTACTACATAGGTGCTCACCAGTGTAGCACAAGAAATAGTTACTAGTCAAATCCTGTGTGTTCACAGCTGTGCAATTTAAATAAAGTCTGTTAACTAGAGGTTTGTCTTGATACGGTCCCTGAGTTTTTCCTTGCTACTGCAGTAGCTGTGTTGTTGTGTCACGTGGTGGATGCAGGCCTGGAGATTTCTCATGACACAGCAGCGGCCCATCTGCTTGATTGGAATTCAATGAGAGTGTTTGGTGTTTGCTGACTCACCGTCTATTTGCCTCTCTCTACACTGCTGTCACACTGTCCTGACTGACAGGATATGACACGCCAGGGTCATACACAAACACAGACGTGTGCATGCACAGACATACACACACATATACACACATACAAACTCACACGCACACACATAGACCTTGAGGTAGCTCTGCCAACTGAGCCAGCTTTTGGCTCTAAAACAGTCACAGATTGATGACATCACACATAATAGACATGTGAAACATGAACAATATTTAACTGAAACAACTTCTTTTAGTTAATTGTACAATCTTGAAGTACTGGCCTATTTTGAAACCTAACCCAAATGTGACAGTGTTGAGTTCAGGGACATCACATTAAGTGTGTATCTTTAATTGAAAATCCCATTGCAGCTCTCGTTAAACACAATATCAAAGTTGTTGGTGCATTTAGTGTAAGATTTAGGGTTCAAACTTCGATAAAACGAAAATCAGATGTCCATTAAAGGTTGATTTTGTGTCTTGTGAGATAACACTAGTGTTTGTTTGCAGTGACTTTCTGTCTTCCTCTGGCAACTCAGCTTCTATAGATTGTCTTGGCAGAGGTTTTGAATTGAAATTGACTTCACTCCTACTCTTTTGTGCCTTCCAGATACACATTTAACACACCCTGGAGACTTAATGTTTAAGGGATGTAAGTAATCTATCTGATATTGTTGCTGTCATTTAAAAAAAAAAAAAAAAAAAATAGAATTTTAGCCTGGATATTGTGTCTTAGGTGCAGTTAAATGAGGAAAAATAAATGAGGCGAAAGGCACAAAGTAGATATTTTTATTCGTGGAGACATGGAAAAACGATGCAATAGGGGATAGAACAAAAAAAAAGAACTCCTTTAATGGCTTTATTTACTTCCCTGTGGAACACAGAGACCTTAAACACGCAAATGTTTCAGCTGAAGGGAGGGTAGTAATGAATTTAAATAAAGATGAAATGAATAGCTTTAGCAAATTCCACTCCAGTGTTCTGCCCTGGCCATATGAGTCCCCACTGCGAAGCCATTATTATTACTATTATTATTATTGATATCCTAGTGAGTTGCTGGTCTCACAGCTATCTTTCCATCACATTAGAATGCCAATCAGGCCTAGCGGCAGTCTCTCTCTCTCTCTCTCTCTCTCTCTCTCTCTCCCAGTGTATGTGTGTCTCTCTCTCTCTCTCCCAGTGTCTCACTCTCTCTCTCAGTCTCTCTCTCTCTCTCTCTCTCTGCCCCTGCTCTTTTCATACCCCCTTCTACTCCTGCTTATCTCCCCCCATCACCAGTCCCTCGCTATCATTACCCAACCACCCAACATACTAGGAGAGGAAAAGAGTGGAGTACATACATAATTTATACAATTTTGGCTCTGTGGTAGCGTGTTGTGATTTTATTGTCTCTCTCCTTTTACTCATGTTTGCTCTCTTCACCTTTCTTGGTCTGCCATGTTTTGTTCTGATTCTCTCTACTCCCCCTTCCTCTCCTTCGTCTTCTTTCCCTGAGGTGTGGGTTATGCAGTGTGAGTATTCTGAGCTGAGCAACACACACACACACACACACACACACACACACACACACACACACACACACACACACTTTTTACATACCATCCTCACTTCTTCTCACCTCACATACATAGACCTCTCCTAATTCACTTGTCCTTCATATCTGTGGTCCCACATCTGTCATGGAGCATCTCTGATAGTCCGTTTCCCCTTTTTTTTTTTTTTTTTTTTAAATATGTATGAACTGCCATTGCTGCTACCGGATCACTGAGTGGACAAAACTCATCTAAACGGGGTATAAATTATGTAAGGTGAAACACCAACCTAGTTCTGGCATGCAAACCAGCTGTTAAACAGTGTTTCCATGGTAATACACCACAATCTGAGAAATTGTGCCATGTTTTTCTTTTCTTTTTTTTTTTTTTTTAAAGAAGGGTGTGAAACAGCATTTTAGTTTCTGGTGTGTGTATGAGCGAGAGAGAGAGAGTGTGTGTGCGCACGCGTGCGTGCACGTGCATGTAAGTGCGTGCGTGCAGCGTGTCCCTCACATTCTCAGAAGCTGCGTTTTGATAAAGCTCCTCATTCAAGAAAAAGCAGATGAAGCTGTAAGAGAGGGAGAGAGAGAGAGGGGAATAGAGTGTAGTGTAATACCCATAGTATGTATTTGTGTTGGCTGAATTTGTATCTGTGTTTGTTACTATGGTGTTTGGCATTAACTGTTTGCACAAAGACTTGCCGTGCGTGTTTGTGTAGAGAGTGTCAAGCTCATTTTCCTGTTTGAGTTGTCCAGATAACTGCTGTGACCGGTGCCTGACCCTTCATTCTGCTTCATCTCTGCACCTGGTCATGAGACAGTGTTTCATATTCCCAACAGCTTAGAGACAGATTTGTGAACCATTTTTGCATATTAAGTTTATTTTCCCTCAGTTTTTCAGCCTGCTTAACTCCATCTCTAGTTAACATGATTAAAATGCATAGCTGCTGCCATGGATATCCATAAATTGATTCAAAAAGCCTCTTTTAAAGTCCCCGCTTTGATGCAATGAACTATACGTGCTAAAGATCAGCTACTGAACATATCCCTGTAATATTGTGGCTCAATCAAACGGGAATAAATGAAACAATGCCCCCTTCCTGTTGGGCTAAAAGCTGCCAGCCGATTTGCTGTGACTCACTCCACACCTTATGAATATTCATTGCTGTCCCTGGCCCTGCAGTTGGCTTGCTTTTTTGTTTTCACCTTTCACTCTCTATTGCTTTAGTTTTCTCTCTCTGTGCGGTCGCTGGTTTTCCACCTACACGAGGACATAGACATACAGAAGCATGCTTAACACACACAAACTGTCTCTCGCACTCACACAATGGTGTTTGGAAACGCACCCCGGCACTCGCCCCGTTCATGAATATTCATCCACACCTGCTTCCGGCAGAAAGTTTTCAGCAGGTTTCACTGCTGCCGTGACAGAAGTTTGGACCTGAGCTCTTTTGTGAATGTGTGTTTGTGTGTTTGTGTGCATTGGGTGTGTGTTTATGTATGCTATACTTGCTGCCATTGCCTATGGTCACATTCAAGACAAACTACATTTATTTCTATTCTGCTTTTAGGTTGTAATATTGAACCTTGAAGTGTATGTGACATCCTTATGCACATCCTTCTGTATTAGAGTAAGTGGTTGATGTACGTCTCCACATCAACCAGTCTCTATCTGTACATCTATCTATACATCTATACATCTGTCTACATATACATACATCTATCTATGTATCTAGATTAGTTTTTGGCCTTTCTTCTTAATTAGTAGTAAGGTACTTGTGGAGATAGACAGTTAGTAGCTAGGGTCACAAAAGGTTACAGACTGATCGGTTGTACCTGCAAAGACCTTGGCCATAATGTGACTCAATCTTCTCACACCAGCTTTGGGCGGCAATAAGCTGCATACGTGGTGCAAAATACCCGCTGCTTTGTACTGCAAGGAAATTCTGTGATGTCATCAAACAGAGACAGCGGTGATGCAACATCAGAGGAGGGTTCTGAAATCACCGTAGGCTAGAGAGGAGAAGGTTGAGGGGATTACAGTTTGGTGAGAAGGGCTTTGCGGATTGACGGAGTAGCCCCGGGCTGTGTGTCTGTGTGTGTGTGTGTGTGTGTGTGTGTGTGTGTGTGTGTGTGTGTGTGTGTGTGTGTGTGTGTGTGTGTGTGTGTCTGGATCTGTTTGTGCCAAACCTTTCACAGCTTTAGTTTACAGCTTATTTGGAGTTGTTTGGTTTAGTTCCGCCTGTCTGTCTTCCGCCCTTTTCTCTTTCATTCTCGTCCCTTTGCACTTCTACTTTCATATTTCTTCCTCCTACTACAGTCCATTCTTACTAAATCCCCATTCCCTTGGCTGTGTATTGACACATTATTAGCTTTTGTCCCTGTTTTTCTTTCCCTCCTGTCTTTTCTTGCTGGCTCACTCCATTTTTTATCACTTCTATCACTCTCTTCCTCCTTATTCTTTGTACTCTTTGTAATCCTTCCCTCTGTCCCTCATTCCCTTACTATTTCCTTTGCTCATCCGTACTTCCTTTTTTCCTTCCCTCCCAGAGTCCCTTCTTTCCTCACTCCCTCCAGCCCAGAACGCTCAGTGTTGGAAAAGGCTGTGCTGAGGAAGTTGGGAGAACAAGGGAACATGACACGCTCATTAAAGAGAGGAGTTATTGGCCTGGTCCAGTCACACAGAGAGAATAGAAAATATCTCCCCCTCTACTTCTTTTTCCCTCCCTCCCTGCACGACCCATCCCTATCTTCTTCCCAGAAAGCTGCCAGTATTGGAGGCAGTGTGCTAGTGGGTGTGAGGGGAGACCAGGGGAACACGACATGCTCATTAAAGTGAGGACTTATTGGCCTGGTCCAGTTACACACAGAAAATAGAAAGAACAACTTCTCTGTACTGAGTACCAGCACTGGAAAGAGAGATGAAAACAGAAGTGAGTGAATGAAAAGGAAGGAAGTGATAGAGATGCATCAGAGAACTAGAAAGAGACGGAAGTTTATCTTGCTTGCCTTTTGTATGACGGTGCATTTCTTTGTTAGTGGGTGTGGGTTGGTGTGCATTAAGCCAGTTCCAGGATGGGAAGATAAAAGACACAGAGTACCTTTGATGTCTTTCTCAAAGACCATAGCAGTTAAATACCCATACCATATAGCACTCAACTTTTTCCACCGTGTTATTTAGACATCAGAGCAACGAAACGACATGCACTGCAACAACTTCAAACATGGCTGCCCACCAGAAGAAAATTAATGAAGATCCTCCTCCATTTAGCCTCATCATTTATCTATATATGAAGAGCCCAATCCCTAAATTAGATGTTCACCATTTGAAAATGACACTTACTGACAATATTACTGCTTATGTGACAATTAAACCCATTATTAAATGCTAGCTATCTTGAAGCGTTTAGATACAAAATTGTGCAATTTTACCCTAGCTTTTTTATAAACACTGAGTCGTTACCATTAGGTAACATCGTTTCCCTTAATATAGCCTTTTAGAATGAAACTCTTCATGTCGTTTTAAATAATATGCATAAAGCCCGGCGCCGCATGGATGATGCCATTAAGTCCTCCCAGCCTATCCCACAGTGCAGCTCAGTAGGACGTTAATCACTGAGGAGTGGATTGACTTCAATTTGATTCGACAGCAGTGATCTCAGTGATGAGTGCACGTATATCAGCAAAATTGATAGTGATTTAAAATAAGGTTGACACATGTTTGCAGCGATCTCACTGAACTCTGATAGCATGTTGATTACCCGTTGCCTACCAATTTCATCAGTAGCAGGTCATCAGCTGATGTCTGCTGTCCTGCTGTCAGATAACCAGTATGGATAATCAGACTGTGGTTTGGATTCCACTGTGGAGCTAAATAAGGTTAATCCAGGGGTACGTATTATTCATCTCCACCCATTTCTGGTTCTATTTGCCCATTAGTCCTTAGCGGGCTTACCCCCTGGGTTAGTTATGGCTTCAAAATGGCTCTCTTGGTGATCTGTTGTACATAGACTGTGACATTTTGAACAGCTCCTGGTCTTGGAAAGCCCCATTTTTGGAAGAGGTCACTCAACAGCACTTTTCCCTTAATGGGACGATTTATTGAATGACTAATGATGAATTTCACACACTTTGACAAACCCTTCTGAGTGTGTGTAGAGAGTAATGTGTGTGTGTTTGTGTGTGTGTGTGTGTCTCTGTGAATGTGTGATGGTGTTCATTTGTTTCGTGTTGCCTCTGCAAGAGAAAGATGCAACGGATTCTCTGCCAGACTCCGTATTTGCGAGCTTTGTCTCTTTCTTTCTCTGTGCTTCCCTCATCCTTCACTTTCCCTCTCACCTTCTCCACCCTTTACCTTCCACTTCGCTCTGCTGATGGCTGCTATTTGGAGCCAGTCCATACAATTCCACAGATATCTCCTATTCTCTCATGCTCTCATTCCCACACTTGGAACCAACATGGCGGCCAATTACAAAGCTAGACAATGCTAGCCATAAATCATCTATTGGACTGTCAGACACATGGGGACTCAGCACTAGAGCAAACATGCTCTTCTCTCTTTTCTTCTCTTCTCTTTCTACTCCCCTGCTTCTTCCTTCATTCCCTCTTCTAGTCCTCTTTATGAATCGGTCGAGAGAAGAATCATGTTGCATTGCAGATGTGATTTTACCTCAATTTGATGTGCATTTCTGACAAAGTGAATTTTTGTCTCAGTCACTTAATTTTTATTTCATTTACTCTCACCCTATTCTTCCTTTCATGAATCTTTCTTTCTTCCTCTCTCATACACCTAATCCAATTCAGCATGCAGAAATGACACGTTGAAGGTGATAATTTATAGAGAAGTTTTTTTTGTACATTCAATGAATAATTTAGTTCAATAAAACTAAGAACAATGGGTTTTGTTTGTAGGTTGTACTCTGGCAAATAGGATCTTGCATTCTGCATTCTTCCCTCAAGTTGTTCCTCTTCCTCTTCCTCCGTCCTTTTTTCTCCTTCTCCATTAACTCTGCACTCTTACGTGGTGAAGGAGCTCCCTCTCTTGCATTGTCTGCCTGTTTTTCCTCTTGCTCTCTTCATCTTTCTTTTCTACTACTTTTCTTTTTACTCTTCATCCGCTGTTGTGTTGGGGAGACCCACATTGAGAGGCCATCGGGGAGAAGAGGGTTTGATAGGGAGAACAAGAAAAAAGGAGAGAGCGGGGGAAGGAGGGGAGAGGCAGCACTGGGTCAGAGGCAAACTTTAAAGGAAGATTAATTGAGGAGGGACTCGGTTGTGTGTCGGAAATGCGTAGGCGAGTGTGTGTATTGGTTTTAAGGGCGCCAAATCTACACGGATGTATGTGTATTTCTTTATATCTTGTAATACATTGTCTGTGCTTGTGCATGTGTGTCGTGTGTGTGTGTTACAGAGGCTAGAGGGTATTCCTGTGGGATATGAGAGAGTCAAGGGGTTTGGCGGGGTGAAAGCTGGAATGTCTGATCTCTTTACAAAACAAAAACAGACTCTATTGCAATGTGGATGTCTGCACAAATGTATATCTGTGTGTGTGTTTGTGTGAGCATGCATAGGGATATTTCTGTGTGTCTATTCTTTGATGATTACATTTGTTTTTGTGTATTACTGTGTGTATGTCTGGGTATGTGCATATTTGTGTGTAGAATCTTGTGTTTGTTTGTGCATTGGTGTGTGTATGTGATAGGGGGAAGAGCGTGCCTCAGTGTTTGTGTGCTGCCTTGGCTGATTCTTCTTGGCGTGGTGGAGATATAAAGGACCATATCAAGGTGTGGGTGTGGGTGTCTGGATGTGTGTGTGTGTGTGTGTGTGTGTGTGTGTGTGTGTGTGTGTGTGTGTGTGTGGCTGGATGTGTGTCCATACGAGACTCAGACTCTGTAAGACATTAATTCTATAGGTGTGCGAGTGTGTGTGCTTGGACAGACAGGTCTTATCTCGTGTTCCACGAGACACACACTGCTTTGCTCAAGGACACGTTTCATCACACCACCACTGGGCACACTCTGCCCAAGTCACACTCTCACTCGGAACACACACACACACACACACACACACGCACAATCATGCATAGACAGATAATAGATGTTTTCAAACACAACCATCTTAGCCGTAAAAGAACAGAAAACTTCCACTTGTCTTGCACTGCTCCATGTGGAATAAAAGCCTTGCTACACTGCAGCTGAACAAGTTACACACACTTTGACAGTGAGCCACAAAAACTGTCTGACCTCAAGAAATGTCATATTTTTCAAAGTTTCCTCGACGTGTTAAAAGGATTACACACTGACAGGGGCTATCAACCTGAGCCTTGTGTCAAACATGTTTTATACATTTCTTAGTAGGCATGCCACCACATGAAAGCTTTTAAAAATGTAAAGGTGCCTGGTTGTCTTTCAGTATGATTTATGGTTGATGTTTTTTTTTTTTTTTTTTTTTTGTTAACACGGTAACGGCTGATGACCTGCAGCAACAGTGGAGGATCACTGATGGAGTGCATGTGTGTGCTTGTGTGTTCTGCCGTTCCATCAGTGGAGCTTCCCCACTCTGATACAACAGTGGAGCCTCCCTCTGGCTGTGTGTGTTAATTAAAGTAGAGCATGGTAACCTTGAGAGGAGCCTGATAACGCTCAATAACGCTGCGTTTATGACTGTTCTAAGCTTGTGAAACACATGCACACACAAGCCAGGGTGCACACTCTTATTAATTTACATGCATGTCATAGGTAGATAGAGCGCAAACACACACACACACACACACACACACACACACACACACACACACACACACATAAATCCACACGCGCCCTATCAAGTCAGTATAGCATAATTAGCCCTGCCAAAAGATGTTTGTTTTTGTTTTCACTGTGCAGTTTTACAGTAATGGACTGTGCTAATGAATGGATCATGCAGTATTACACTCCATTCCTCTATCTCTCCCTCCATCTCTCCATCCAGGCACTCTTTATAATGTTTACACAGTGGCAACATCAGCCATGGAAAGGTTCTCTGGGACCCTGCATTATTATAATTAACTAGCTTATTATCAATATAGGTCTGTACGGTGAAGAGGACAGTGGTAGAGCTGATGATTGAAGGGGCTTTGAAAGATTACCAACTCCCCTTTTCTTTCACTATGGTTGTAATTTTTTCTCCTTCTTTCCCAGTTTTTCTTCATTATCCCCCCTGCCTCTACTTGTCCGATCCATGTCATCATCTTTGTTTTGAAGTGTAAACAGTATTGTTTTCAGCTGCTTATTGTGCATTATTGAGATACTGCGTCAGAAATAAGCAGGACTTATAGTGAGAAATCGGTCAGCACACTTTTCTCTGACAGCAGTTTGACCTGAGGGCATTGTCACCTAGCATGATACCAAACATCAAATCACTGCGCTGTGTGTGCATGTGCAGCTGGATGTCATGTAAGTCCATATAAAATTTGATTAGCGTGTGAAAAGGCTTGGTCGTCACCACTCCTCAGCAGTCTTTTTATTTCAGTTGTGGCTTTCATGCGTGCCATGACAGATGCTTTGGCTGCGTTAACACAGCCAACTTTGTGGTGGTAAATAGCTGCCAGTGTAGTTTATGTGTGTGAGCTTGTTGCTTGCGTGAAAACTGCTAAGATCAGACTCGAATGCTGATTGAGGTTTTCTTTAAGATTTTGAAGATGAAGATTTCTAGCTTCCTATCAGACAAGTTGGTTAGGCACATCCTTAGTTATGATCATCTTGCAAGATTTTGTCTGGCTTGCAAGGCTAAAAGTGTTGTGCTTCATTACTTCGTTTTTGCTCACTTAGCACAGTAAATATAAGAAGGCCACATGTCTGACACAGATAAAATAGATGTGTTGGCTGTGTCCTGATAACCTCATGGCAGCACTGGACCAGGGTATATTACAGTGAAATTGATTCTGTAGGCCACATGTTATAGTGCTGTGTTGTACAGCAGGAAAGGGCCGCATGACCTCCAATAGGACCAGACTCAGTGTAATAATGCATATCTGGAATATCAAGATATTACAAACAGAGAAAAATATGTAGGCTTTCACACATACAGGCATAGAAAAAGATAGACTTACAAACAAGTACACAAACACAGAAATTGTCTATGTTGGGGACAGGATGTTGTTAATTAGGATATGTTGTCATTCGGAGGGAATGTGAGCTGCTATTACAATGGGATCAGCAGGCTGCCTGTGTTCTTGTGTCAAAATGTGATCCAGCTGCGTTTCAGTTCAGGGCATTAGTTGGCATCCCTGATCCTGATCATATCTGGGTTCTTTGTGATTTCCTCTTGTTACCCAGTGTCTTACATCTGAACCAGAATCAGCTGGTGAGATCATTGAGATCACAGCAGGTCCAGTGGCATAAATGAATATAGAAGTGTAGAAAGGGATGGGGGGATGTTTGTGTGTGTATGTCTGTCCATCAGTTTCTGTGCATGTTGGTGTACATGTGCTTGTCTCTGTATGCATGTGGTATCTCTATATGCTTGATAAGAATCTATATGCTGTGTGACAGCCAATATAAATCCTTTTATGAACATCTTTATCAGTCCGATGGAGCTCCCAGCACCCTGGCCCTGTTCAGGTCAGATTGTTACATCAATGTGACAGTTCTGCCTTTACATCTGGCTCTCAGAGACAGCGATATAGATAGACTTTATTACTCCCGACTGCCTCTAAAGCCACATAAGCTCCTCATATCTCAACAATATAGTGGAATTATGATAAGGCTATGTGTTATATCACTATCTAGTGCAGAGCATGAAATGATATTTGTGGCATGGCACAGGTAAAAGTCTTTGAAATCAGTCTGAACTTTTGGATAACATTGTTAATAATAATGCTGTAACTTTATTGATCTTGCTTAGGATATATCTGATTGAATTCATCCATAACGAGGTCAAATCACAGTAGAGAGAGTGCTTGCAAACACAGGGACCTGATCACGTGGATTACTCCTGTGTCACTCCTGTTATATGTATATTGTAGCAGAGTATACAGGATTTAAGTGTATGCCAAATATTATATAATCCTTAATGTCATAACGTAGCATGAGCTAATATAGCTGTATTTTGAGTGCTGAAGTATGAGAAATTGAAGAATTTTTAAAACAGAAAAACTACTTTTAAAACAGTACATTATGTTAAAAGATATGCATGCCGATGTTGCATCTAAGTTAATAAAGCATTTAGTGTTACTGTTCCAAAATCTAAGAAAACATTAGAAAGTAATTTTTGCTTTTTTCCATTTAAGTCATCAGTTACACAATTAATCACCATGATAAATTTATTAATATCTCATTTCCAGTAGGAAAACTCCAAACTCCCCATACAGAGAGATCAGACAAAAATAATTTGAACATCTCAAGTCTTAACTAGGGTTGTAGATGATACAGTAATAAACCGAATAATAAGAGGTCTTTTTGCTCCACAGTGAATCTAAAATACTGTAATGACATGACGTTTCAAGCGTAAGTGCTCTTCCCCAGACATTATCTGTCACATTGTCACGTTATGGTATTATTAAAATCAAATTCACCATGAGATTATGAAATTACTACTTTTCTCTTTATCATGAGGACAAGTAGTCATATATAACTCTTATTTGCCTCTGTAAATAAAATGAAGCAGAGTGACTGCTCTCTTCATCCTTTACAACAAAGTACAAAAGTCACTGAGAGTAATGGCTCTTTCCTCCTCTCTTGGCATAACCAAGAGTGACATTTTTATAATTACCATTCTACTATTACACTATACTCTATTCCACTGTGGACCACACCACTGTCATTACTAATTCATTCAGGG
Source organism: Myripristis murdjan (assembly GCF_902150065.1). NCBI lineage: Eukaryota > Metazoa > Chordata > Actinopteri > Holocentriformes > Holocentridae > Myripristis > Myripristis murdjan. The sequence goes on from NC_044002.1 coordinate 11,457,527, forward strand.
AGGGTGGAGGAGGAGAAGAGGGGAGGGGTAGAAATGTGATGGAATGCAGACGAAGAGAAAGGAAGGTTGGAGAGATGAAGGATGGGAGGATGGAGAGAGTGAGAGGAGAGAAAACAAGAGAAAGACAAGTCTGTGTTGATGCTGAAGGACATGGTGTCTCATGGTGTGTTTTTTTAAGGGAGGTAGCACAAGTGGTGGCAAAAGAGGGACCAGAATAGATGTGTGTGAGAGAGGAAGTGAGGGATGAACTCATCTCGCCCACTTGATTCCCTTGGGGTTTTTGCTACTGGCAGGATACTGCAGGTGGACTCTGCCTTCTCTCTCTCTCTCCCTCTCTTCTTCTATCGCTCTCTCGCTCCCTCCTTCCGTAGTCCTTGCCATGCCGCACCGGTCCCTGTTGCCATGGTAACGTGGGGCGAGCCGAGCCATGCAGCGTAAGGAAGCGGAGAGAGAGAGGGAAAGGGAGGTCCGGAGGGATCCGTTCTTCCGTCTCAGTAATCTTCAGGGAAGAGGGTGTTCCCACTCAGGTCCACCTCAATGAAAAGAGAGAGATCCTCCCTTGTCTAGCTCCTTGCCTTGATTCTTGCATTTTTATCCAGTATTTTTACTAGCATGGCTGTTGAGGTGCCAGTGTTTTCAATGAATTTGGGGTCTAGAAGGTAACTAGGTGCAGTCAACATAGTGAAGGACATGCATATGTAAAAGGAAAGATGCACTAATTAAGTTTAGGGCTCAAATGTGTTGAAGCTTTTGGACAAATAACCATATAAATCTCTTTTCACATGAGTAGTGTTTTCAGATTTCATAATCCAAAAAGACTGTAGTGATTGTGTACTTTTACTGTAGGTTATGTACAATATCACATTCACTCATCCCAAGTGATGTGAGTCGATAGAGCAATGTAGTTTCCTATAATGGTGCATTTTGTTTGTGTGTGTGTGTGTGTAGAGCCTCTGCTCTCTCATGCCAGTAGAAGCTCAGTGTCTGGAAGCTGAGAGCCTCAAATGCCCTTTATAGCTAGTCTCATGGTATCGCGTGTGTGTCTGTGTGTTTGTTTGTATAAAAGCTGCCTGAGGATAAGCTTATTAACACCAGCGAGCAAAATGGGACTGCTAATCAGATGGCATTTTAGGCACAGTCGGGAGTGATGTGTGCACATGTGTTTGTATGCGTATGTACTTTCCAACAGAAACACACACAAACACAAACAGAACAATCCAACCAACCAACCAGCCCACCAACTCATTACCAACTCTCACTTCTTATGAAAGTAAAAAATTGCAGGAAAGCAGGGGACTGAAAAAGCTGCAGTGCTTATTTATCTGGCAGAGCCTGACTGTGGGGACCACGTCACGTCCATTAGAGTATTTTATTGAACCATTTTGAATAACTTTCCAGCCTTTGTGAATAGATCTTGACATTCCTGGTCTCCTGCTTATTCACTGGAGTCTAATTTACCTTGGTTTAGTTTGTATGTGAAAAAAACATCAAAACAAAATATGAAAACTCTTTTCTTATGGTAAATATTTAAATTACGTTCAGTGTGTAAAATACATTATTTTTGATGTTCGATAAGTTCATATACTCTCGAGAGGAAATTAGATTCAGAATAATCAAAGGACATTTCCTTGTTTTAAGCACATTTTTTGGCACTGGAATATGAAGTGATATGGGTAGTTGCAGAGATCCTTTTTCTCTCAGCCATGAGTGTGCTATAGCTTAAATCAAGTATTTTATTTACTGCACATGTATGTCACAGGATGTTACAACAACAAATATGCACACCATGCACTGCTGGAGCAAATATTTCATCACCTTGTGCTCCTGTTTTTTTATATTTCTGTGATCACGCTTAATGGTCAATATCTTATGATCTGTAGCACCAAGTGTGTGGCTGTGTGAGAGAGAAATTACATGCATGCATAGGTATGACTGAACACGCCTACGCACACACACTCGCACATGTGCAGACATTTTTAAGAATTAACCTCTTGAAGTGAGGGGAATAATTCTATGGTAATTAGTGCTCTGTGTAATCAGTTTTTATTTTCCTGTGTTGTTGTTAGGCGCAACAGACAAAACAAAAGGAGGCATGCATGCATTTCTCTCTCTCGCCCCCTAATTACAAACATATCCAATTAATTACACACAAGTCCCACTTTCATCTGCGTGCACGATGCGAGAGGGAGAGATGAGAATGCAAAGCAGTCAGACAGGAGCAGTGACACACACTAATAAACCAAGATGAAATTAATAATTAGTCACACATTGACATCATATGTACATGCACAGCAAAGCCTTTGAGTGGTTGCTAAAGACAAACATGTTGGTATTTGTGATGCTGCTGATGTTGATTATGAAGTGAGTAAAAGTTTGTGTTGTGCAAGGTGACTGTGTGTGTGCAAAATATATTGGTAGCACCTCTATCTGTGTGACTCAGACAAGCCTAAACTTCAATAGATAAAAAACTCAAAAAAAGAAAAAGTGGTTATGGGTGTATCTGGGGGGTTCTTTTATTTTGCTCTCAACTTTGACCTGGTAAATCCCTTAATGAGACTGTATTCCCTGCAGTATTCAAACATATGCTTGTTTTGAGTTGAAATATAACCCAGATTCCTAAAGCTGCACTCACTAACACCGGAATATGGAAGTAGAATCGCCATGATGCATAATTTCAAATATGGATGTAATTTGCCGGTCCAGCAGACTCATGAAATGAAAACCATGCACCATGACGTAATTGTATCGTGGTTGATTCCACATGGTCCCCATTCCAATCTTAGAGGATGTAGTTTTAGTTGTCATTTCATTTGTTTCTTTGTTGTGGTGGATGCTTAAGTCATCATTACTGCTGAACATTTTAATTGTAGCTGCAACTTTATGCTCTTAATATTTTCAAGACAGAATATCCAAATTGTCTGCATTCTCTGTATGTTTTCCCTCCCGCTCTTTATTTTCTCCCTCTCTCAGCTCACCCAGTGCCCTCTAGCCTCTTAATAAAACATACCGGCGTGTGTGCATACAGATTGCAGGACCCAGGTAAATGCCAGCCTCAATTACTACCTTACTGTCCAATGAAAACACTTTGCACATTGCACATTCTCTCTTTCTTCTGCTCCCCAGTCACTGTCCCTTTCTCTTCCTCTCCGTATCAGGCATTCACTCGTTTTTTTGGAGAAAGTGAAAGCCTTTGGGTCCTGTGTTTTTTCAATTACATGGGATGCAGAGTGGTCTTGGGGGGAGGGGGTGGGGGAGTGAGGGGTGGAACAGAGAGAGAAAGAGAGAGACAGGGAATGCCAGCTGTCTTCTAGTGAGTGTCCCCTCAGGGAGGCTGTCCAGGTAAAGCAGAACTGTTTGTTCTTATTTAGTGCCTCTGGCTGGCTGTGATGTAGCCCATCCTGGGACCGTAGGGGCTGAACACAGAGGAAACAGCCTTGTTGAGGAGAGAAGAGTAGAATAAAAGAGAGCAGAATAGATGTGTAAGGGTGGCAGAGGATCTGAGACAGTCGAGAAGTAGAAAAGGAGAGGTGGTAGAAGGAAGAAGACAGACATGAGTAGAGACTACGGTGAGACTAATTTAACTAATACATTGGATTGATATCTGTCTTTTTTAAAGAATATTGGTGTATATATGTCCTCTCTCTCAAACAAAGGTTATTTCTCTTGTATTTAACATTTATTGACAGTATCACTCCCCTCAGTTTATTTTGCAAGATTCTCTTTGCTTAATTTGTTTATTAACATTTTATTTTAAGACATTTACTCTAGTAATATGTTTCTTATTTATTTTATTTGAATATCAGTACAATATATTGGCTATTAGCAGTTTCAGTTAAAAAAAAAAACAAACAAAACATATTAGAATCAGTATCTTAAAATATATATGTTGGTCGAAACCTAGCAGGGTTGGGCCTGAATGAAGAGAAGATGACCGGAAAAAGAGGGAGCCAGTTTCATTTTGCATTTATCAGGGCAATGAGAAGACTGACCAGTGAGAAGTTTGGTTGACTGGTGTGGGTGTTTGCTCACCACTTGTGTCTGAGGTCATTCATGTATGCGTGAGAACGATAGAGATGGATAGACGAAGCCCAGTCATTGTCAAGATCAAGTGACAGTAATGATTGTGCCGTCTGCCCTTTGACCCTCTTAGGTCATAGCATGGAGCCAAGCGCTACTACATTGGCATTTTTGCCCCAGGGCCAAGTGTCTTTGGCTGTGAAATGGTTCTCAGTCTCACCCTCTCAATGCCAAAACCACCGTGAAGTAGACTTTAGCCTGTGTCAATGACTCCTCTTCATAGACTCCCCCATTATGACCCTCTCAATAGCCATGGCTACACGCATTCACATCAGGGGCATTCTTTGGCTGCTCTGATTCCTTCTTTTTATCTCTGACACATACAGGACATCAGTTCAGGTTATTAAGGGTTTTTTGCAAGGTTGATTAGCCATGCGTTCTTTTGGTGTGTGTATGTGTTCGTGCGTTCATGTGTGCGTGGGTGGAATCCCAAAGACCCATTGTACCCTCATTTGAGTTTTGAACACCCTTCTGACCCCCTGTGATGACTGACAGGCCTTTTGTCCAATAGAGAGGCCTCACTCAGACCCCTTGCTGTGGCTCCAGTTTGGTTTTGGCATTGCGTTTTGTGGACCTTGAAACTTGGTCTGAGACTGGACCCTTTTGAGGTGTCATTGGATGTTTGCAACCATGCATCCATGGACATGAACATGCACACAAACTCTTACGGATGTGGACATGGATGCACACACACAGACACTCACACACCTTTGATCTTTGCATACACCAGTAGAGCCCTCATCCTTTCCCACTGTCCGGTCCTGTCAAGCCCTATGGCTATTTGTGAATGCTTGTGCTTCACTGACAGTAGCTTTGTCCGCTATTAAAGCCATGCAGTAGACATCTGCGTTGCATAACCACAGGTGCCCTTAGATGTGTATGTCAGAGCCGATTTACTAATATTGAATACAGCACCACACTCAAGTCCTGTTGATCGCAATGCCATGAATCAGCTGGTATCTCATTTTGTCTGTCACCAATATGCCATACCATAGCTTTGAGTTTACTTTTTTCTTGAATGCATTCACTATTCATCATATGGACATAAACTTTAATGTAAAGAGAAAGAGACAGAAAGAGCATGAAATCATTTGTATATATTTTTTTTAAATCCAAGAACTAATGGTCCCATAAAATTGCCCTTTCACTGGCTTAGCCTCTCATCCCCTCACCTTCCTGAAAGCCACGATTTAACCGCACAATGGAGAATTACCACTCAGCTCCTTTTGTGCTGTTGAGTTAACCCTTTCCATTTACCTAGCTGTATTGGTGGGTTTTCACAGGGAGAATTTTAGGGATTTTGCCCGTTAATAATGATGATGATGTCAATAATAATAATAATCATAATAATCATAATAATAATATGCATATCAGTAGGTAATTACAATTCCCTCAATGGAGAGTTAATCCATGTGTGCCCTCTCTGTTATCGGGGCTCATACCAGGGGGGCTTTGGAAGTAGGTCCATAGAAAAGCCTAAATTACTCTTTTATTCTGGCAGAGGACACACATACAGGTTTATGCATATGTGCACAGGCACGCATACACCTCCCTTACAATGCACAGGTGCACATGTATACACACACATACTCTCACTCACTTTCACTTTCTCACACGCGCTCATGCACACTCCCTCATCTCCTCATTCCCCTCTCATCTGCACCATATCTCCTTCCATTTCCCTGTACAATAGCTGTGCTGTATTATAACCGTCCCTGAACCCCTCCAGCCCTGCTCTCTCCCCAGGCCCAGACTGTGACACAGTTGGCTGGGGCAGAAGAAAGACCCTGTGGCCCTGCCTCATTAAAATGGTAAAGAGCTTGCGGAGGAGAGGGGAGCTAATCCTTCGAGCAGTCCCCTCCTAGAGCCCTCATCTCTTGGCCAGAGACCCCTAGGCACACACACACTTACACACACAGATCATGAGGAGTTAAGGAGCTGTGACTGGGCTTGCTAAAATACATAGCCCCTGGGTGATGGGAATGATAGGGCTCAAATGGGACAGTCCATGGACTGGGGCTGTAGGAAGATGGGTTTAGGGGGGCAGCAGAGCTGACCAGGCAGCTGTATTAATTCTGAGTATGCATGGGTGCTTTAGCCATACACAGCTGTACAGTGGAGAAGTTGTCCAGAAGTTGTTGTTCATGGAGCATTATAACCTTATTGTGAAGGCTAGCAACAAAACAAAACAAAACAAAAAACATGCCTACTGCAGTAGTTTTGCACTATTAATTGCATTTGTTGATTGTTCATAAAATACTGAAGATCTAATACCTTAATCATGCATTAGTTGTATTACACAATCACCATAGTAAACAGTATGTACCAGGTAGCTTTAGGCAAATAATTTCCAGCAGTTCTACACAACACATCTAGAACAATTGAAGAGGTAGGTTGAGAAAATAGATGGAAGTGGGCGAATGTGCTTACTCAGCGGGTCCACCTGAAGAATCTCAGACAGATAATGGTGCTCAGCTTCCATCCCCTAGGACGAGAGAGGGAGAGAGGGAGAAAGATGATGGAGGGAAGGTTGAGCAAAGCTATCTGTCTGTGTCCAAACTTAAAGCACTGAGGCAGCACTCCCCTCCAGACTCTGCAATTAGCCCACTGTGGAGGTGGGAAGGAGGGAGGCAGATTTAGCCCTGCGGCTGCTACTCTGAGGAAGAGACACTCCCAATGGTCTCTTTGGACCATATTGCTGTGGTTGACATTGGGCAGCAGGAGTGACATTTTATGCATATGTTAGCTTTAAGTTGGTGCATTTACTGACACACTTTTATCAGACTCTGAGATTGAAAATCATCTGTCTCTTTAGACTATGTGAATGAACCTGGTTTCTCGTACAAATAGTATTTTATACATGTAGTAGTAACACCAAGTCTTTGGGAGATTAGCCTGATTGTCAGCTACTGTTTAAATGACAACTGTTATGTGGGGATAGTTGTTAAGCTAACCAATGTCAGATCTTCAGAAAACTTGGTTTGTTCCTTGAGCACTGGTGCACTTGCTGCAACCGAGATCATTTGGCCTCAATCAGCTTCAACCCCAATCCCATCCCCTATACAGTGTTTCCTCTCAGCAGTTGACGTGGGTACTGCTTTGGCATCGATGCTCGCTAAAGCTGCCCAGGGTCCAAGCTCTGATTTTGTTGTCCTACCTTGCTGTCGACACAGGTGCTGTCCTGTTTCTGTGACCTTTCGACCAACTATGCACTCATTTCTTTGCTCCATCATGTTTTCTTGCATCATATGCTTTTTCCATCTTTGTCTATGTTTCTGTTTTTTCGACTGTGTGTCCTTGCACCCTATTGCACACTCCACCATCCCAGTGAGGGTTCCCTGTGTGACATGACTCATCCTGTGTTTCCTCTGTTTTTCCAAGGTTTTCTTGGGAGGTTTGTGTTCATATTCTTTGAGAGTATAAGGCTGGTGGTGTTAGGTAGGCAAGGCTACGTAGGATAAGTACTGTAGTCTTGCTGTGTACTTAATATTGTATGTCCCATGCTTGTTTTTGTTTCCTTGTTCTTAGACTTTGTTGTGACTGGTTGTCTTCTTAGGTTCATTTGAGTTTTTTGAGACATTTTTGGAGCGAAGGGCTATATAAATAAATTAATTTGAACTTGAAATGAACTTTTTCCCTGCATGTGCCAAGTTTATTACAAGATGCACAAGCAGTAGAGTAAGTGTGGATCCACATACAGTATATACTCCATATTTTGTGCATATATATATGTGTGTGTGTGTGTGTGTGTGTGTATATATATATATATATATATATATATATATATATATACATATATGTATATATATGTATGTATATGTATATATATGTATATATGTATATATATGTATATATGTGCGTGTGTGTGTGTGTATGTATACACACACACACACACACACACACACACACACACACACACACACATACATACGATATGGTTTATTCCCACTGTACTATGGATTATTTTTGGCGTGATGTGTTCTGTTTTTGCACATTACAGATGATGTTTCATTACACAACTAGTTTCTTGACTGTTCACAGCAATTTCATAACACCTCTTCAGTGACAATGAACTTCCCACAGAGCTTGATAAATAAGCTTTAGTGACCCAAAATGCTTTGTATAACACGGCAAGGCCTTCCCCTGTTTTTGCATGTGTTTATGTGTGCATGTTTATGCATGCAAATGCAGGCGTTTCCAATTTCTCTTGAGTTTTCCAAATGCCATGCAAGAGGCCATTCGGCAGACTGTGAACCACTATTCATTGGGCCAGCTCATCCGCGTCAACAATGATTTCTGTATCTGCACACAGCGGATGTGGATGGTAACCAAACAGGCTCTAAGGGCCTATTGAGAAAACTGCAGATAATTGAGGCCAATAAGCACCACACACTGTTGGTTTTGATGATGAGCATTATCATGCCATATATTAATGTATTCATTAATTTGTGTAATTTTAATTTTTCAGCATGGGGGCAGGTTCTGCAAAAGACCAAAGAATTGCAATTAAATTAATTTTCAGCAATAGCTAATGCATTCAATTTGTGAGTGTAAAAAGAACTGCTTGGAGAACAGTTTTGTTCTCCTCCCCTCCCTTCCCTTGTTCACTTGCTTTTTTCTCTCTTAACGCTTTTCTGTATCCTTTTCTCTCTCTCCTCTCTCCAAATTAGTGTGTTGCCCCTGACACCCAGGGATTTGAGTCTGGGAGCGAAGGCTGTGATTTTTCATTTATTTTTTGTTTGTTGTCTGTACACAGACACAGCGTGATTTTTTTTTTTTTTTTTTTTTGGGTTGAGATGAGATGAGAGTGAATGGTGAGTTTGTATTGTAACTGGCTTCATCACTCAGCGCTTCTCCTCTTCTCTGCCTGTCATTGCCAGCTTCCATTTGATTGACATAGTGAACTGTACAACACAATGGTATTGTATTTCAGCAGTCTCTCGGTCCCACACTTCCACATGCATACACACACAGCCTCTATGTGTTGGCTGGCAGCAACCCAAGGCCATAGTCATAAGGCTGTGACAGTAGATGACAGCAGTAAGATTAAAGGGTGTGGGAGTTGTGAGTATGACTGGAAGGATGGCTGGTCCATAAATAACACATGCAGGGATGTCCCCTTATACTTTAGAGTACCATCTCATCATAGAGCCCCATCATACAGGATAGACCTGGCATGATGGGATTTATGTTTGTGTGTGTGTGTGTGTGTGTGTGTGTGTGTGTGTGTGTGTGTGTCTACCTTTGAGCACGTGAATGTGTGTGCAGGAGAGTAAACTTCAGTGGAAGGAATAGGTGTGTAGAAAGTCTGACACATGAAGCCATTTTACAAAAGTCCTCAAGAGGAATTGTTGAGGGCTGATGTGGATAAACAGTTTGATAATTTCACTTGTTTACAAAGCAAATCAGCTGAAATACTGATGCTTATTTCTAGAAATTTATTTTAAACTTATTTTATGGGAAATAAGGTTTTAAACATGAGTATGAGACGTTACTTGTTTAAATCAACCTGCACCTTTAACACCCAAACAGGGATGAAACACACACACACACACACACACACACACACACACACACACACACAGTGCACTGCAGTATAAACTCTGTTCTCTTAGTAACCAAACCTTACAGTGTCTCAGGCTGGGCATAAATATTGTACTCCAATGCGGCTACAGCTGGATACTAGCCCACTGACACAGTCCCCCCCATGTACACATGCAAGCATACACACAGAAATAAGCACACATTCATGCAAGTACACACACACACACACACACACACACACACACACACACACACTGGAGCAGAGCAATAAACAGCTGGAGGGCCTTCTCTAATTAAACCTGTACCGCTGTTTGTAAGCTGTCAACGCCTGTATGTGGGCAGACACACATATACACACCGGCACACACACTCAGACGCAAACACACAAGTACACATTTTCTGTTGCATTTACATCTCATCATTTATTCTTCCTCTCAAGGCTGAGTAAATTTCAGAGAGCTGTGTGGAGAAGAGCGGTACCTATCTGACTCAATTACACAATGAACACATCTTCAGGTGCATAACCATGCTGCCAAAGTAGATCAGTTTTTTTCTGTCTGAGCATGCAAAATGGTGCAAAAAATAATGTGAGTTTATCATTTGGATTGTGGAATTGTTGATCTGCTTGGTTGAAGTGTGTGTTTTTTGTGTATTAAGAGTGTGGTAAAGTTATGTTTTGTGCAAGGGAGTCAATATCTCCTAGCCTAAACTCTGTCTTACTCCTCTCTGTCTCACTCACTCCTGCTTTCTCTTTGCACATCCCCCTCCTCTTTTGCCTTTGAGTGTTTTTCTTGGTTTTATATTCACAGTTTTGTTAAATGGTGCTCTGTTACGCTTGTGAGTGTTGAGTGTGCACATGTTTGTGTGTCTACTTGTGTATAGTTTTCTGTATGCCGTGCCTTTCAGCATGTGCATCATTGTAGTGTGTGTTGCATGTGTCAAAACGTGTGTTTGTGTGCATTCGTGTGTCCCTAGTGAGGTGTGCTCTCAGCTCTGAGTGGGCGTTTCACAGACAGCCAAGAGACCGGCGGGGAAATTTCCCATCAGCCCACGGTGCAGTGTGCAGTGCAGGTTAACCACTGAAGGCTCTGAAATCCACAGTCACAACCCAACACAGTCTCTCTCTCTCTCTTTCTCTCTCTCTCTCTCTCTTTCTCTCTCTCTCCCAGCATCTTCCATGTCTCTCTCTCCCTCACCCTTTTCCCATCTCCCCAGATGAATGGGAGCAGAGATGAAAAGCTTGCAGGAATGCTGGCAGACAGGCAGTGCTTTACAGTAATCTAACCTGGGGAAGATGAAAGCCAGCGGGGAGGCTGGGAATAGAGCAGGAGGGGGTTCGAGTTTGGGGAGAAAAAGGAGCAGAATGGGTCGATAGGGAGAGAAAGGAAGGGAAAGAGAAAGTAGAAGAATGGCAGGGAGCTGGAGAATTTGGAGGAAGAAGGGGCAGAGCAGGGGGAGAAAACATGGATGGAAAAACGGGGGGAGTTTGCAGAAAAGAGGGTAGATGGGAAGATTGGGAAAATGACTGGAAGAGAGAGATGGGATTTGGAGAATTCAGGGGGAAATGATAGCAAAAATTGCTCATGGTGGAGGGAGTAAATGGTGAGGGGGGGGGTGAAAAAGGAAGAGATAAGGAGACAACTTGGAAAGGAGAAGAGATGTACTAGAGAGTGAGGGATAGCAAGGTACAATGTAAATTACTGTAACTGAGTAGCTTTTTCACACTTTTACATCAGGATGTTTCATGTGAACCATTGTATGTCTGCATTATGAATCAGATCCATTTGAGAGAACACATTTTCAAAGCTCTTCATAAGTGTTGCATCAGAAACTGGCCATTTGTAACAAGGCCAAATGTGGAGCTGTTCGCAATGAATGAATGGTCAGTGAGCTGAGAAGACTAATCTGGCCTTACTTAATTTTGTAAAGTTTCTTTCTGTCTTCAATTAAAAAGTGTAGTTTGAACTCTATCTTATTTTAGTATTTTATATTCTCTTTTTAAAGAAGATAACTTTTACTCTGAGTAGATTTAAGTGCGACTTTGACTGAACAAGTTTTTAAATCAGTAATTTTACTTCTACTTAGATCACATTTCAGCAAAGTAACAGTACTTCTACTGAAGTAGGGTTTGGTACTTTTTCTCTTACCTGTATGATTGTATGGCAGATGGAGCAACAGACAAGGTAACATGAGAAACAAAGATAAAGGGAAAGGTGACAATTAAAACAAACAGACAATGAAAATGGACTGGTGCTTTTTTGTGTTGTAATTACTCAAAGTCGGTGTTATTTGTAGAACTAGATGCGTGGTGTAATTGTAGCTGACTGTCATACAGATGACGGCAGCCCAACCCAAACCTGTGGAGCTGAAATTTCAGATCCTCTTCAGTGGAACAAACTCAATTGCAACACTGCTCACTGAACACTGAAGTAGCATCAAGTGTACCACTGTTGTCGCTTGAAATGGCTTTGGCAGTGAGAGGGGGAGTGCTTTGTGTGTGTATATATGTGTGTGTGTGTACGTGTGTATGTGAGTGTGTTTTCTTTGAATCATAATGTAGGTGGAGCAGGCCTGTCGCTGCTGTGACAAATCCCACCTCATGCTCCTTGTACTTCCTGTGCAGAACGAGAGGAGCGCACCACACCGAAACGCTTCCCCACCTAATTGAAATTTTGAGGTATAAGAGGATTTCAGCACAACGCGAGCTGACAGGCCCCATTCACCAAATATCCTCTTAGGCTTCGCTCTCTCTCTGTCTCTCTCTGAGAAAGAATTAACTTTTATCTGTCTTTTTTTAAGTTTTAGTGCAGCTTACACTCGTCCCTGTCTGGATCTTCAGCAGGTGATCTTTCTCGCTTCCTCTCAATCTCTCTTCTTTGTCTCTCTGTTCTCTCCCTCTCCCTCTCTCTCTCTCTCTCTCTCTCTCTCTCTTTCGCTGCCTCTCTGTCATTCAGGCTTACTCTCTGCTCCGACAGGGGCTTCTTGGTTTACCTGCTTGCTCGTCATACTTTGATGTGTCACCCCATGAAAGGGCAAAGGAGAGGAGGGAGACTGGGAAGAAAAGAATGTAGATAAGAGGACTGAGAGATGTAATAAGAGGAAGAGATGGCAGAAAACGGAGCAAAAGGAGAAGACTATATAGTAAAGTGGAAGGTAGAAAAGTAGTCGGTGGAAGAGAGAAAATGACAGTCTGCGGCTATTAGATATAAACCAGCTCAAACTCAACACACCTGAAAATTGACAGTCCAGAGAGAAAAATCGAGAACAATATTCAAGGCATGGGTGCATGCTTGAACAGATTTGCTGAAATATTGCACAAATGAGTGTTGACCCAGAATTCAATTCTGCCTTGTTTGATTGTGTGATACCCCGTGTACAGAGTGTGTGTATGTGTGTGCGCTCCTAGTCCATGTTCATTAGGTTCTACACTACAATAGCCCGTACTCGTATTTCTACATTGTGTATGCACGCAGATATATGTGCATGCTTGTGTGTTAGTCGACATAAAAGCACAATTATGTCTATTGTTTGTGTGTGCACATGCTTGCATGCACTTTGAACCAGCTCCACCTCCTTTGTGATTAAATTACCAGCCATCCTGAAACAACACGCTCCTTTATTTACGGAGTGAAGTCATTTGACTCCCACTGTGAAGCCGCCGTCATCAAGCACGATACATGGCTGCTCTGTTACGGCGTAATGCATGGGCGTGAAACTCTTAATGTGCTCCCTAGATAAAGAAGAGCTAATTTTAGAACAACCTCCCATGGAGTCGGTGAAAGGACGGCTTATACTTTTGATGTCTTCATAGGATCAGCGATGGTCTAAGAGAAAGAGGCGGCATGGGTTTGAAAATGAGGGTGAGAGAGCATCGTGGGAGTAGCTTCTACAGAATGGGATTTTACTGAATGAGTTCATTATCAGGTCTTGAATATTTTAGTTGTCTTCTTGAAAGATAAATGGGTTGAATATGTTATTTTGGTTATGTCACAAAAATGGAGGCAATTGCCACTAAGCAATATGTGTCGCTCGGGCTAATGCATTACACTGATTTTCTCTGACAAGCCTCAAAAACCCTGTTGCTGTATTAAAGTTTAAGTAGGCTTGTGGCCTAATGATACAATTCCAATGTGTCAGACATAATTCAGGGTGAAGTATTGCACCGGGTGCAGGTGGACATAAAAATGAACTTGTGTTGTGATTAATGTGTTTGCCTGTGGTGAAAGGTAGAAGTGAGAATAAGAAAGTGAGAGGAGAAAAGCAAAGTAAAGTGACTGTAGGGTTATTCTACTGGGAATTGGTTTCATTCTCTTGGGTGCATGTCGTCTGTCCCTCTCTTGGTTTTTTTCTTTATTTCTCATACTCACTTCTTCCTTTCTTTTTCTGTCTCACTCTCTCTCCAATGACAGCCATTATTTTACACGTAGGCCTACAGGGTGTAGTGCAGCGTTCATACTCTCCCTTTCCTGCCCATTGTCTTCCTCTTTTTCTCTTTGTTTCTCTTCTCTTGGTCCTCCTCTCCTTTCTTTTCCTCTTCACACCAGCAATGCCATTTTTCACTTAAGTGGAAAAGCAGGTAAATAGATGGTGTGTGCCACGGCGCTTAATAAAGGAATAAAAGCGAGGAGAGATGAGAAGGAAAGAGAAAGGGCTCTTGGGAATGAAAGCAAGGGAAATACACACACACATGCATGCTCAGTGCACATGCACTTGTGCAGACAATGAGGAAGGAACACAGGAATCCACACATGCCTATCTCTAAGGAATTGCTTGTGAGGTACTTCCCTATTTAATTAGAAATGTTTGTAGGGACCTCATAAATCACTACAACATAAAACTGAAGGCTACGCACTGAATGTTCCCCAATGTATGTGTGTGCGCGCTGGCATGCACGCACACACACACACACACACACACACACACACACACATCCTGCACAGGTCGTAGAGGTAAGGCCAATACTAATTTGTGAATTCATGCCTATGTGTGATCTTCAGCTTTAGTCAGTGATCCATGGATTTAGTGTATGTGTGCTAGCGTGTCCGTGTGTGCAAGTTTGTGTGTACCTTCCAACCCACTGTCTTTCCTCTGTCCTCAACACAGGGTGACTCCAGTAGAATACCATACAGTGACACTACCTGGTTAAAGATCGGTTTAAATGGGGCGCCCCGGTGGCTCACTGGATAAGAGCCCGTACCATGTGCCAAGGCTTAGTCTTGATCGCACCGTCTTGGGTTTGAATCTGACCTCAGGCCTGCTGTATGTCATCCCCTCCCTCTCCACTCCCTCTCCCCTGCCTTTCCTGTCTCTCTCTACTATGACTTTCAAATAAAGCTTGATTATAGGATCATATTATTGATTATAGGATCATATTACTCTTCTCTTTGATCACACCTTAACAGAGACACTTGAGAGAGTGTTTGAGGTACATGGGTGCGCAAATGTATAAATGTGTGCACATGATCGTGCATGTAGATAGTCATGTGCATGTATATGAATGCCTGAATTCTAGGGGTGTGTGCGCGCGTGTGTGTGTGTCTGTGACTGAGCATTTGTATCTCCAGAGTAAATCTGATGGCAGTGTGTAGTAATGGGATCCAGGGTAATGTCTGGTCTCAGACAGTGTCTGGCTCTGGGCTCCCCATCTATAATTCACACACCTGGGTACACACACACACACACATACACACACAAACACACACACACGCATACACACATACACACACACACACAGAGGGAGAGAGAGAGAGGGAGAGAGACCTGCATTCACCCCTGTCCTTCTCTTTGCCACACTTTATTTTGTGACTGGATGGTTAAGAGTTCAGGGCTATCGAACTTTTCTTGGCATCCTCTGTTTGCACTTTTTGTGTGCATGAGAGCAAGTGTAATTGTGTGTGTGTGTGTGTGTGTGTGTGTGTGTCTTTTTCTGTATTTATGTATCTGTGCTTATCTCCCAGGAAACCAATCACATCCTTGAAGTCAATGAGGTGCTTTGTTTGCCCTGATAAACAAGCTGAAAATTACTATTGACCAGAAAGGAGAGGACGGACTGATAAGCAGTAAAAGAATGAGATGGAGATCCACTGAAATAGAGCTTTGCCTCTTTGGAAAAGGAGGAAAGTTTTCAAAGTCAGACTTTGACAAAAGTTGATCTGAGGTTGTCAGTAGGTCACTATCAGAACTAGACATCTCTGTGGGGGGTTGGTCCACTTCTCCTGTGCTTGGATAGGTTTCTGACTGACACTTATAGAAACAGAGTATGGTCCAGTCAAGAAAAGCCTGTTGAGTTGACCTGGTGAAGACAGAACAGACCTCTTTTCTTGTCTAGAGAGATGGTCCTGTGAATGTTGATCAAAGGCTTTCACCAGACCATTATCTGTTGAGCTCATATTCATCTGTGGTTTTCTGAAGTTAACTAGCTACCTGTTCATGCAAGGTTAATCTAAGGTTTTCCCATCATTGTTATTTTTCTCTGTCATATTAATCATGACCAAAGGGTAACATTGTTCAATGGATTTGCAGTCTCCTTACCCTGAAAGATAAAGGGATCCTCAGCACAGCGGTGCCACCAACCAATTATTTTAGAGTTTCATTAAAGATAAAGATTTCACCACCAAACTGTCTTGCTTTCAAATAACAAATACATTATTTTTATGATGACCTGCACCTCATCCTCTAGTATGGGACCTCTTTGGCCTCCCAGAGCACCACATCATCATCACCATCATCCTCTTGGGATGCATTCGTGGCTGATGGACAGCCAAGAAGGCCGGTGACGGTCAAATGGGAAAAGTGCCATTACACTGACCTGTGTAACTCAGAATGTTCTTCCATAGTGACACATATGCATGGACCTGCACGTAGGCATACGTATGCATATTTTTCACTTATTCAGTGTGGGCACAAACAGCTTCCCAGGCAAGTGTACATGCACATATGCTCTCTATCCTTTGGACAGAGTATTTGGCTGAAGAGTTCCTCCATCCACAGGCTACATGCCAGTTGTCGTGGGAGGATAGGAGGCAGAGTGCTAGGGAGCAATGTTGTAGTGGTCAATATAGAGGTGAGCAAACAGTGTACTCCTGATGGTGATCATTGAGGCAAACAACCACCAATATAAACACAAAACATTGAGAGTTTTAGAATTTTTGATAATGAAAACCCATTTTCATCTTATTTTGAACAGTCATAGTAATTACTTCCATGAACACTCTGAATGCAGTGGCAACTATTCATAAGCAGCTCCTAAAAATATATATATGTAAATGAAATGGAGAGTGAAAGAGCAAGTGAGAGATGTATTGCTTCTCTTCTCCACCTTCCTCAGTCTGCTCTACCTCTCTGTCTTCCCACTGCCTCTCTCACATCAAAGCTAGGAGCCTCTTGCTCTGCCATATGTCCAGCATCCTGGGTCCTGCAATTCTCACAGGTGCAGACGACACGCATACTCGCTCTCCTTCTCTCTCTCACTTACACACATGCCCACATATGCACATGCAGCGGACCCCATGTAAAATACACTCACTCCATGGCAAGTTGTGATTATACTCAGTGGGCTGCATTTATACCATTCAACCTGCTGAAACACAATTTGCCAACCACACTGCTCTAAATGACTGCTATCCATAGCTTTGAGTTTGTGCACTGCTGAGTTGCCTGAAAGGCCAAGTCTTGATTCCACACAATAGGTTGATTTGGTGCCCTGACTGCTCCGGGGAGCACGTTGACTTCAGTAATGGCCCCCAAAGCCTTTTAGCTTTCACACAATGGCCTCTGGTCACAAAATATAATGGGGTGGCACACTACTCTGCTACTGGGTTGCACCACTAATAGAGACACAGGTGGTGATGTGCACTCAAATTATGCCGTTGTGTCTGTGGGGTCCTTGAGGCCCGGCCACTAGTTGCTGCAGCAGTGTTGGTGACAGGTGCTCTTATCCCTGCAGAAAAAGGGGGTAAGAACGGAGAAACAGGAGGGGAAATAATTGGTTTGAAAGATAAGTGTGAGAAAAGGTTTTTTCTCAGCCAGACCAGGTATTTGTCTGGGCTAAATGGGCTCTGTCAGGAGATTCATGCAACCTTTCTTACCTGTCGCTGTAACACCCTGCTGCTGCTCTAATGAGACAGTGAAAGAGGGATATGAATGATGCCTATACAGGAGAAAAAAAGGCAAAATCAAATAGCAGATGGACAAAGAAATGAAGAAAGACCATGAGAACAGAAAGAGGCAACTCAGAGGAAAATGTAAGAGAAATGGACCAGTTGATGACAAGACACAAGAAAAGAGGATTGTCTGTTCCACAACCAATTGCCCGGATGAGGCAAAGCTTTTTGTAAGTAGGTGTTTTTTGTATGACATATGTGCATTAGCAGTTTGTGAAGGTAACACAAATTCCCCATTTGCATCCATGTAGAGCACAGGGAGTCAGGAATGCACTGTCACTCATGGCATATTTTGCAAAAACGGATGCCTCCACTTATCAAAAAGGAAAGAAAGAAGTACCAACAGGTTTTGTGGTGCAAAAAGAAAGATCGCTTCTTTTTAAAATGGTCCACAAAGCAAGTCCACAAGTCTTTTGGTTTCTTGTCACATCTGGCAGTGTAGAGGGAGGGTTTTCAATCTAAAAGTGTGCAAGCACACAGAGGGAGGAGGGGTGGGATGGAGAGACATTCCTTTGCTCCTGAACCAGAGGAATGGAGTCAAGGACAAACACACCTGGAAAGCGGGATAGTCAAAATTCGAAAAGAAAGGAAGGAGAGAAGTAAATGAGAGAAACCAAGTGAGCTGTTGGAGGTCAAGAGGTCACAAACGTTCTGGAGATTGAACCAGCCAAAAGCCTGTGGGTGTTTTGGTCAACCTCCCGACTCAAGATTGAGACCGAACGAGAGAGAGTGAAGAGAGAGAGAGAGAAAGCAAAAGGGAATGAAAGTGAGCAATAGGAGAGAAGGAAGAAGAGTAACGAAAGGTGAGCTGTGAGCCCCCTGCCTGGTCACAGCGCTCTGAGGCAGCTCTGCAGTGAGAAGAACGATAGTGGGGAGACCTGTCAGTTACCTGCTGAAGCCGGGGGGAAATGGAGGGAGGAGAGAGGAACAGGAGGAGGAGAGGAATTAGGAGGCCTCCAGACACTTGTCCCCTTTCACGTCCAACACCATCATCCCTCATGATAACGCTCTTGTTCCTCCCTCTGCCTCTCTTGCTTCTGTCTCTTTTTCTGTCTCTGTCTCTCAGCAGGGGGATAAGGTTAGATTAGTAGGCCACGAGGACCTGCAGGCTAGGTTTCGCATCTCAAATGCCACAACGGTCACTCAGCGAGCCAGGGGTTCCCTTGTGGCTCTTGTACACTATGCTTTGGTGTGAGATGTTGCAGAGTGGAGTGGCAGCAAACAAAATATAAACACACATACACTTTCCCACTCACTAAATTTTAAACTGATTGTGAGCTTATTGTTGACATTTGTCCTTGCTCCTCCAATTGCATCTGCGTTTCAAAATCTGTGCCTCTATTTATAAAATCTGTGCCTCTAATGTGTCTCTCTCACTCACATACACATATGCACACACACACACACACACACACACACACACACACACACACACACACCTTTAGTCTCCATACAGTGCCACATTCACACTCTAAGGTTTTTAGCAGTTTCAACAATGTGTTGTATTGCTGCTACGCCCCAGAGACCTGTTGACTCCTGGACTCCATGCCACAGTCAGGCTGATAATGTCTTCTTAGCTCACCGGCTCCCTCACTGTCAGACTGTCATTTTTCTCTCTATTTCTCTATATGATCTTGTGTTGCAGACGTGGGAGCTAAAGTTATTTTGTGTGTAGTGTTTACGCACCAAATCACCCTGTTTCAAACCAAAATTCATCCATAATTACATTTGAACCCTCTGTTACTAAAGGAGCCAGCTAAACTAAAACATCTGCAGCGGATTAAACGTAATAAAACCAAGCGCAACAGGAGGGCCATTGTAGAGGTCACACCTCTGCATATTTTTGACACCGCTAATGTGGGTCTCCATAGTTACTTCCCTGCTAACAATGACATTTCCCTGATCTGCACCCACAAAGCATCTTTCCGCACAGTGCAGGCATCGGGGGAAAGGCGGGCGTTAATTAAAATCCTGCTGTGTAGCAGATATGCCTAATCGCAAACATAAAACAGAGAGCGGTGAATTAGAGCACAGAGCAGGTTCAGTTCCACTCAGTAGGGTTCTCTGCCCACTCATCCTCCTACAGAGAGAGGAGTTGAGACAGAGGCAAGGAAAGAAAATGGCACTTTTCAAGGGTCTTTTGTGAGCTGAAGACCTAACTGAAGCCATAAGGGAGAGCATAGGGTTGATGTTGTACATTTTAATTTTGGATAGTCGCAAATTGTTTCCAGTGTGGTCATAAAACATTAGGCCTTTTAAGCCAAAAGACCTTGTGTATATGGAGATGCCATCATGATTGTGTTTCATAAGTTAGCCACTTACCCACCTGTTTTGTATAAAACCACACATCTGTAGCAACTTCCTTTCTGCTCTGTCTCACCTTTCAAGTGCTGTGCACACTAAAAATTAGCGTCTATCTTTGATCACCCCTAAAACCTCCTATTGGTGGTGGGTGGCAGATCATGCTTGATTCCTGGCTGCAACAATGCTAAACCACCAGTCTGGCATTGCACTTGATTGTGCCACATCCTCTTTAATGCGCACAGATTAACGTCAAATCATCCACACTTCTCTACTTGCCTTGCACCGGTCCATCTTGCCTGAAGCTATATATTGATGCATTGGATGTGGAACCGGAGCGTTTATTCCGGCATTGATTGACACTGAGAGATGGCTCCAGTCCTCCTCCTACCGCCTGTTCCTTCTATCATGCTCTAACCTCCCTTCTCTCTGTCTGCCATATGTTTCAGTGAGCCGGACAGATTCGGGGCAATCAGACAGCGACCATTGTATCTCTGTCTCGATGAGTAGTATGCGTGGAGAGACACATCGCCATTATGTTGTGACGATACCTTGTTTCTTTTCGTCCAGTCTCTCTTTCACAGTGAATTTTCTTTTTAGGTGTCTCTGTCTGTCTGGCCTGCTCTTTCTCGGCTCTTGTTGCATGTCCTACCTTGCCTGGTTGAATAGGTAACGTTGTTCTGAGGTTTGACAATGAGGGCTGTAATCTGAGAGAAGTGTGGCAGGTAAGGTTACAGTGGCGTTTTGCATGTGGGAACACTGGTGTTGCTGCTCCAGAATGTTTCTGATTGGTATCTTGGACAGTGTAGGGCCCCAGTGCTTAAAGAGGACACCCCGGGGAGCTGTATCACATAGGTCAGACCACTTCCACTCTTTCACTTGCTCACTACTGACTGTCAAGCTTTTGAAAAACCCAACCACTGTCCGATTAGAGAGGTCATCAGATTGCTAAAATTCACAAATCAAACAATTTGTTCACAAAAGAGTTTGGACAAGTGGATGGTTGGTTAATATTAAGACATTAGCCAATTGCTTTATGTCCCAAAAGATTTACAGATTCGGAGCAAAGGCATGTGACTACTATGATAGCAGGGTTTTTCATTTTTACTTCTTTTCAAATAAATTTACCGTCCAGGCTCATTAAAATGTAGTTTTATCATGGAGGTGTGAACCCGAAAAAGGTTCATGACCCATTTAATTTGTAGACCAGTATTTGAAGATACAATAACTTTGGACATGGTCATGAACTGTTTAAGAGGATGAGAGGAATTCCTCACACAAAGGTTGTGGTAATTTAAGTTCCTCAGCATGTTGCATGACTTTGGATGACATTCTCCTCCAGCCCACTCATCTCAGTGTGATGGCACGGCCCACATTATACCACGGTGATACTTTAGTCAGCAGCTTATTCCGGCTTCCACCACCAGCGTGTTGGTCATGGTGTGTGTTCCAGCCATGGTGTGTGTGTGTGTGTGTGTGTGTGTGTGTGTGTGTGTGTGTGTGTGTGTGTGTGTGTGTGTGTGTGTGCCATGCATGACAGACCGTGACTCTGTGTGACCAGCATTCCTTTTGCCATTCTAAATCCTTGCCATGGCAAGAATAGGGAAGGGCACAAACACACACTCTCTGATTTAAACACACACATCATTCTTGTCAAGATCAGTGTGTGTTACCTGGAGTAAATTTATTGCCAAACATTTGCCTAGAGAAGATCATTTTGAATGTTTATTTCATGCACTTGGCTGCCACCAGCATGCACTGTCAAACTTCTACAAGGTTTGATGTCTTCTGAAGACTAGCTTGAACCCATAAAATGTGGGGCATCTATCTTGCCACTTAATGTAGTGTTTTCTGCAAAATGGTACATCAGCTTACACAGACTATCCAAAATCAATGGAAGTGCTCAGATGTGTAACGAGAGGTGTTGAAGTTGAAAGGGCAGTTGTCAAAAAGAGTGTTCCACAGGGGCAACAATGTTATTGACTTTGGATTTGGAAGGAGTCTTTTGATCGCCAACAGCGACAAAGCACATAATCCAAGTTTTGACATCATCATTACCAACTACAATACTTTTACTTAATTCGTTGTTTAGCTTCATCCATTTAATGCATGTTTTACCTGCATCAGAGCTATTGGCGAATTATAGTACATGGTGACTGAAAACAGTTCAAGCAAACTACTTGCAGTCATTTAATTACTGTATGTATGATGCCATATGGACTCCAGCAGTGCATTTTTGGCTCCCCCAAAATGGATGTTGTGTAGGGCTAGAGGGAGAACCATAGTTTCTATGTATTTTGTGGTGTACAGTGCCAGTAAGAGGAAACTCAGAGAGAGTACTCCTGTGGTTTTCACACCGGAATGGCTTCCCTCTCTGTATCACACCTTCTGCTAGCTGTTAGCCTCATAGTGAGAGAAGTACTCATTTTGGGAACATTATTTTTCATTGACAGATTCAAGAAGAAATGCCATCTGCACATTAAGTTACATCCAAGGATTTCTGTCAAGACTGCAACATTGAAAATAGTCTCCATATTTATTTACAGTCATCAGTGTTATAGACATACCAACATTGACCCTCACATTTTATTATGAAGGTACTTTCCTAGGACAATTGGAGGTAGTCCCTCAGCTGAACTAAGGATGCCTGAACAACTATCTGAAAACATCAGATAACTTACAAAAAATCTGTCTGTGTCGGTGAGAGTAAAAAGATACAAGGTCTGATGGAGGTGAGCTACATATTTGTGCCAGTCTATTCACCGTAAGGAATTCAGTACAGAACACAGTTGTTATGGCATAATCCAATGTAAAGGTCCACTAATTTGCATCAGTACTGTACTTTACTGGTATTTCTTTCTTCAGTGTTACACAGTAGAACAAAATCTTTATCATGCACACAAAAGCCAGCTCTTGTATTTTCTGACAGCAGAAAATAAAAAATCATGTCACTTTTTCCTGTGTTTTTCCTCTGTTCCACTGCTGGTGTAGTTATGTGTCATGTCCACTAGGGGGATAAGGTTCATGTTGCTGCACAGGGGTCTCACTGTAGAGGATTTGAGTATTCTCTGTATGATCTGTGACACAGCATGGATGTCTTGCACACACACACACACACGCATGGACACATATGCATGCTGACATACACACACACACGCACAGACACACTCAAACTATGAAAGAAATATTTACCACACACATGTTGCAGGGCTGCAGCTCTGTGAGTGAGAAGTGCCAATATCTCTCCCCACTCTCCCCAGAGTTATCCCTCATTACCATGTGAATGGCTGCAGCCAGACAGCTTGTGTGTGTGTGTATGTGTGTGTGTGTGCGCGCGTGCATAAATGAGCGTGTGAATTGCTTCTGTTCATATACACTTAGTGTATACGTGTGTGTGTGTGTGTGTGTGTGTGTGTGTGTGTGTGTGTGTGCACGCGCTTATGTGTGGGTCCGATGCATCTCCCACCCTCCAACCTATCTATACTCAGGCAGAATGAAGTCTGTCTGGCATTGAATGTCTATTGTACAGTGCTAATGTGATAGCAGAGATTAGCATTGTAATCCATTTAGCATAGAGCAGCTAATCCACTTTATTACTGTTGAAAAGGAATCAGATAATATTGGCTAGCACTACTGTAGCTGCCATAATGATTTTAGACTGCTGCAAAAATTACTTTAAGATATATTAATAATTGCAGTTGCTGATAATGAAACTAGGATTAGTCTTTTCATAATGAATCAATCATTAGCTTTGACTTTAAATAGAAGAAATTTAGGTATTCATCATGTTTGGTTAGCGTATGTTGAATATTCATTCATTGGTAGCTTATGGACTGTATGTACACAAAGTAATAAATAACATCTGTTTAGAGTTGCTCTCGCACTACAATGCCTATTATTACTATTTTGGAACATTTAAATTTCAGAACATAGTTTGTAGCCATGTTGAAACTATATGCCTAAGAGGAGTAGTTTGGAAATGGCAAGGGGTGCATTACAGTAGCAGCTTCATTTTGTACAAGTCAGTCCACCGGTCTTTGATTTGGATCAGGTTTTCTCCCTTGCGTGTTCTCTTCCAGTCCCACTGTGACTAAATCAGCTAGCAATGCATGCATAGTGGACATGCTGTGTGCTCCCTGGTGACTCATTTGTTTTGTTAGTGGTCAGATCGAGGGATAATACACAGGAACTTCCCTCTGAAGCCCCTCTGCTCCCTGGTGACCACGGATCTGTCCCACCCCAATAAAAGTCTATATTCAGCCTCCGCCATAGACCGGCTGGCCCGCAAATCCGCCTAGCAATTGCCTCCACCCTTCACTGATCCGCAGTGGGGGTAAGCTGATACACACATCTATGCACAAATAGATGTGGATACGCGCAAGTGCACACACACACACACACACATACACATGCACAGGCACACATACACAGTGCCCCAAATTAACTTACCCGATCGGGCAGATTAGATAACCCCACCTGCTGAATCTGGCCCCGGCTCGCGTGGAAGTTTCTTTATTCCTAACTCCCTCTGTTCTTTCTCTCTCTCCTTCTCTATTTGCCTTCTGTTCCTTTCTTTGCCTCTGACCTGAGTGCATACAATGGGTCCCAGTGAAAGTGTGTGAAGCTTTGATACGCAGAGCTCAAGGTCCTTTGAGATCAAGATCA
This sequence comes from Myripristis murdjan, assembly GCF_902150065.1. Lineage (NCBI taxonomy): Eukaryota > Metazoa > Chordata > Actinopteri > Holocentriformes > Holocentridae > Myripristis > Myripristis murdjan. Next base: position 11,482,276 of record NC_044002.1, read on the forward strand.
CTATGCAAGCGAGGCAGGAGACAGAGAAAGAGAGAGAGAGAATGAGTGATAAACAAAGAGAAAGGGAGAGCAGGGTGAAATCAGGGTGAGAGAGGGTGCCTGTTAAAGGAAACGTCATGTTGTGAAACTGGATATCAATAGAAGCAGCGGGAGCAGGGTAGGACTTGAGCTACACACAGCAAGCTTAGGTTTCTTTCTTTACTACAAAACAATACATTGTCAAGCCGCAGACAACAAAAAGTTTGATAAATCTACAGTGGAGCAAAAGATTCTCCTAACAAAGATAACAAAAGATCCTTGAGCATGTGCCAAAATGTACAATATAGTATAATATGTACATATTCATAGACAGTCTAAAAAAACCCAATGCTTTATGGCCTGAAGCAGACTGTAGCGTCTTGGCAAGTCAATGGAAAGCTACAGTTAATGATATGCCAACAGAGGGAACACAGAGAGAACGTTATCATCAGCATATTATAATTTATCATGAAGTGACTCACCTGTCTGGTCGACCATCTGTTTCTTGTCCAATTATCTTCCATTTATGTCTGTGAACTGTGAACCCTGAAGTGCTGAAGAGCACAAAGAACTACCAAGAGTCATCACAACTTTAACAAGACTTGTTTCACACCTGTCCACAGGCCCACACAGGCCCGTACTTATGTATGTGTGTGTGTGTGTGTGTGTGTGTGTGTGTATCCCATTGGGTGCTGAAACTTGCTTGGGTAGGTAGATGTCAGTACTGTGTGTTACTGGGAAATTACAGCCAGAGGGCCAGATTTAGAAAGGATCATTTGGAGCAGACCCCTTTAGGTGTGTGTGTATGTGTGTATGTGTGTTTCTGTGAGATGGTGTGAGCAGATGTTAGGGCTCAGCCCCGAACCCTTCCATTCTACCACCAAGCGTGTATGGGGCCAATTCTATGCACTTTCTGCTGAGTAAACACACCTAGGGCACACACACCACACCCCTTGCCCAGATGTCTAATTACTTTAATTACTGTTGAATGGCTGGAACTGAGATGGAGAAAGATGAGCCTCTCTGATGCAGCTCTGCAAGCCACTATGCATGGGCAAAATTTTGAGGCAGTATGCAAAAGATAGACAGTTGTGGGAATTATAATGCTCAGAAGTACATTTTTTATGATGCCTTTGCTCCTTATTGTTCACTTTGTTGTCCTAGACAACACCTTTGTTCCACTGCTAGTTCCCATATTGATGGAAGGGAATATTACTCATCTCTTTTCACACTCCTTCTCTGTCTGAATATCTCCGCTATCACACTCTTTTCACCCAGCAGTTCTTTGCTTTCAACCCTGTCATTTGGTCACAGTTGCAAAATTATACAAGGTTGGATGAATAAAATAATTCATCCAACTTTGTATAATTTTGCAACTTTGCTGAAAAAAACCCCAACCCTTGTGCTCTTTGCTGTTGTTGTGGTGGCAGTGGTAGCCCTGTGGGCTTGTGACCAGATGGCTGTTGGTTCCAAAACCCAAACCAGCTGTGAAATTGTGATTGTCCCTGACACAACCTCCAACTGCTCCGCTGTTGCTGCTCAGGCGCTGACATTGGAAACCTGTGGTTTTATGGGGCAGCTCCCAGATGTAAATATTTTTAACTGTATGGATATGAGGGATGTGCTGGTGCATGCTCAGTCATCTTTTCCCTAGATAGATAAAGGTCAAAACAAATGAGCACTTGGAAGTTGGGAGATCTAAGAATTAAAGCTCATTATACAGCTGCACTAAATCGCTTAGTCACTTTCGATAAGAGCATCAACTGAATTCCTAAATGGATGTTTCTAAAAAGTGGTCCCGAGATGTTTCTTACTATTACTAACGTCTATGAGGTCCCGTCAGCTCTATACCTAAAGTGATTAGAAATATGAGACATGTTTAAGCATCCATCGTCACTTGTCTCTCTCTCTTTTTCTCCAGATCCGGGTGGACGGCTCCTCTCGGGCTCTTCAGTATGAGACGGTGCAGGCTGTGGAGAACGGGCCCATCCTCAGAGACATGGCCTTCTCCTCCGATCACCACTACCTCTACGTCATGTCTGAGACCCAGGTCAGACACACACACACACACACACACACACACACACACACACACACACACACACACACACACACTAACAATATTACAGTGTTTCCCCTGCTGACTCAATATCATAACCACAAGCATTTGGCTTTTTTTTCTTATGTCACAGGGTAAAATAACCTCTGGAGTGACACAGAGACAGGGATTGCATTACAGCCAGGATAGAGGAGAGAAAACGATAGATGGACTTTGTTGGATGCAATGGACATGCCTTTTTTTATTTTATTTTATTTTATGTTTTTTTTTTTTTTTATATAGAAACAGACATGAGGCTAGAGTTGGAGTGAAAAATTGTGTTGAATTATAGGGACAGAAGAGAGCAGGGTGTGACCGTGTGCATGCGTGTGTGTGTGTGTGTGTGTGTGTGTGTGTGTGTGTGTGTGTGTGTGTGTGTGTGTGTGTGTGTGTGTGTGTGTGTGTGTGTGTGTTTGCAGGTTCACACACACACTCCTCTCTCTTAGAACCTTTGATGACATGGAATGTGGAGGGAAATAGCAGCACTCTGTGTAATGGACACAGACACAGAGAGGCTGTGAGCACCTCCATCAGCTCCAACAACTAGCTAAAATAGCACCATGGAAAGTCCACAATACACAGAAACACACTCACATACACACTTATGACTCACTATGTTCAATGCTCACTTTGTACACACACACACGTACCGACTGATAATGTTATAACTACCATATCGAAATGTAATTTCCCTCTAATTTGGTGGAAAAAGGAATACAATCCTCATAGTCAGTTCACAGAATGTAACATTATATTATTTTATTTATCTCAGTTTATCACCTCATAATTTTCTTAACTGATGATGTAATAAAATTGATAAAAAAAAAATGTAATAACTTGTAAGAATGAGAATCTAAGTTATTCAAGTTATTGAATTAGTAGTCATCATTATTATGGCCTCAGTTACATTCAATAAATGACCATTAGACTCAGTAATCAGATGTTACTGTGTTACCCAGGATTTTATTTACTTATTACTTATGTTTTATTACTTATTCAACCCATAGGGGCGCGCACACACACACACACACACACACACACACACACACACACACACACACACACACAGGTTGAGACATTATTCTAGTCTGCAGCTCGATGAAACATATCCTCTGCCTCTACTGTCAAACAAATCATACAGACTGACCCTACACTTCCACTCCAACACCCACCCACCCACACACACACACACACACACACACACACACACACACACACACTATAGTCAATAACAAAGTAACTCCCCATGATATAATAACTGACCCCGTACATACAGTGCACACTTTTGCAGGACACACTTGCACACATACACACACAGCTATTTCACAGCAGGTGATGACAGACAGCAATCTTTAGAGTCCCATTTGTCTCTCTTAGCCATCCTGTATGACCTTTGACCCAGCAGTTCTTCTAGTCAGTGCTGAGTAACTCAGACTGCATCGAGTGCACGCTGATCTCATTGGCCAGGGAAGTTATGGCTTCTCTCCCTGTGTGTTTCTCACAGTGGGTCAAAATCTTCCTCTTTTAAATTCGTTTTAGTTCTGTTTACTGTGGTTTACCGACATGCCTGTTAAAAATAAAATTGCCAAACCATTGAGGTACAGCTGCTCTGGATATCCTTCTCCCTCTCGTCCATCTTTTTTCCTTCTCTCTCTGCTCTCACCCACAATCACAGAAGGCCACTGCTGTGTTTGTTGGCAGTGATAGCCTAGTTACCCCTGTATATTGTCTGCAGCTTCCAGAGGATTACAGACTTCTCTGGCACCATGAAAGTGTTAGTATTTACAAATGTGTAGTTGACTTTGTGTACGTGTCTGTGTGTGTGCACATAAACGTGCACATTTGAAGGGGCAAGATTATCCCGATAACACCACTCCACTTTAAATATCAGACAGACGGTGAGTTGAAGGTGCCCTTTCAAATGCAGCTCTCATTGCCTCTCCTGAGGTCTGAGTCTGTCCATCTGCAGACAGAGAAAGAGAGTGTATATGTATGGATGTGTGTGTGTGTGTGTGTGTGTGTGTGTGTGTGTGTGTGTGTGTGTGTGTTGGGAGAGAGAGAGAGACAGCAAAATAAGGACATTCAGGATACTATGTTGGCATGGCATCCAATCCCTTTTCTTTCTTTTTTGCAGATCTGTTAATCAGCATTGTAAGATTTTTGATTTTTCTTTCACTGGATTTCAGTACGTATGATAAAGCCCGTGGAATCTCAAATAAATTATTAAAAAAGATGCAATTTCCATTTCTTCCCATTCCATTAGATTCCTTTCTGTCTTTCTATTATCGCCCACCATCGTATTACAAATTTAGCCTTTTTAATTTGCATGCCAATTAGCTCAGAGGGAAAATAAAAGCAGCCAAATGAGTTTTGTTGTCCAATGCTGGCCCTGTGTGTGCATATATGTGTGTGGCCTTGCTAGTAATTAGTCTATTAGCCTAGTTATAGGGCCGTCCTCCACTAACTGTTTTGCAGAAACATCTGGGAATTAGCCCCCAGGGTAGTATCATGCACACAAATATAGAGAGCAGTTAATGAACACAACAGCATACATAAAAACCTATGTACAAACCTATTTTTTGATTGATCACAACATTGATCACAGCTGTATGGAGGTCAGATGGTGATGGTAAGAAAGTTGGGAGTAAATGATTGCACTTCTATGATGGCAGCCGTTTTGTTTTCTCTGTCATTAAAGTGTATTAGTAGTCATAGTGTGTTCTTGATGGATTTCATTTATTTTATTGTCCTGGATGTTAGGGAAGAGCCACAGGGACAGCAAAGTTCAAAGGTCATCTGGGTATTGTATATGTTGTGGTTGCCCTTACACGTAAGGCTGCAGTCACTGAAATACAATATTGTCTGCTGGATCAGTGTAGTGGTTTAGAATAGCAGCTTACGTGCACACGCGCGCGCACACACACACACACACACACACACACTCCCGATTCCCAGTGGTGGTGAGTGCTATAAAAACAGGCTGAGTCGGTCGATAGCAGAAGGCCACCCTGCTGTTTCAGGGCCTGGGATCCAGACACTCAGAGAGTGATAGAGAGAGAAATAAAGACAGAGGAAACACTCGCTAGAGAGAGAGAGGGGGGCCCACAACAGGGGACTGAGAACACAGTTGGTCGATACAGTTTCCCCCCTGCTGTTGTTGTTCAGTCCGGCCTCCAGAAAGCCTTGGAGGGCTGAGTTCTCCCCTCCTGCCCTCCCTCATTAAGCCCACTTTGGTGATGCCAGGCCTTGGTTGGATTGGCAAATAGACCCCCTCTGGATCCCACCTGGCTAGAGGTCTGCTGCGGTTCAGTGTGAGGGTTGAGTAGAGGACAGTGAGGGGCCAACACTGAGCTGATGGGGATGCAGGGAAGTGGTTCGGTGCAGAGAGGACGTGAAAAGGTTTACATACTGTATAGTGAAGATGTCCCCAGCTTGTATCAGAGATTGGTATCAGGGCCCAATTCAGACATTTTCAAGTGATCGGTAGCAGCTACAAAACGCCCCATCAAATTCTGATCAGCATAAATTTTGTCTTCTGCCCAATTTACATCAGCTGTCAAATGACATAGTGCCGCAAATTGCCACTTTCTGCTACTTGCAGCAGTAAAGAACATGATTGAGGAGAGAAGTGAACTGTTGAAATGTTGGGCATGTGGAATTATTTCACTTTGCAAACTGAAATCAGCCCAACAGCCGCATGCAACACATTCATAGAGGCAGTAAGAACAGAGCTTTGTACAGCACAAGAAATCAAATCTGAACATATTCTCTGCCATAACCATTGAGTGGGATTGCAGTGATTGAATTTTCATGGCTAATGTCACTACTGCATTATTTTGTTAAGATTACATTATGCTTATTTATTTATTTGAAGTTCAGAGTTGGTATTTTAATCTAATGAAGTTCAGTAAACACCAATAAAGAGCCATGATGTAGTGTACTTCTCTTCAAGCAAAGCATCTCTGTAATAAGCTTAACCTGCTTATGCTGGGCTGGTTATACTCATTTCATCGGATTGAAGATTAAAAAAAAAGAAGATCAGGACACCTTTGATATATAGTAATTTCACATAAGCAGAGAATGCAGGGATATGTGTGACAGTGTGTGCATGTGAATAGATGATTGTTGTGTGTCACAGGATCCACTGGCGAGAGAGAGAAGGGCAACCTGCTGTGAGTCATGCCCGCTTATGTTTTTTTTCACAGACTCATTAGAGGGAGCAGGTGGACACACACACACACACACACACACACACACACACACACACTCAGAAGCATACTGTGTTGTACTGTACTGTAGTGTTTACATACTGTATGTAATATCTATCTATCTATCTATCTATCTATATCTATATAGATATAGATAGTTAGATATATGTGTTTGCATGTGTGTGTGTATATGTGTGTGTGTGTGTGTGTGTGTGTGTGTATACACATGTGTATATGTGTATATACTGCTTGAGTCTTTTCCACTTTTTCATCTTCATCTATCTTCTTATTGTCTTGTGTTTTCTTTTTTTCACTTAGAATTACATTTTTTTTTTTTTTTTACCTAGTAGGCCCTTTCATTTCCAAGGGGATTTCTAATGAGAGCCAGAATTGTGCTTTTCCTTCCCCATCCTACTACTACTTTTCACTAGCAGGCTGATCTGTCAACACAACCCCCTCATTAATCTAGTGATTAACTGTCGTCTAATTGCGTATCTGTCACTCTTTCTCTGATTTACACACACACACACACACACACACACACACACACACACACACACACACAGTCATGTCTCCATCACTTCTGAGGACATTACATTGACTTACATTAATTTCCTGGAGACTAACTTTAACCCTAACCACTACATGCCTAACCTTAACCTTAACCTTAACCTAACCCTAAAGTTCACTTACCTTCAAATCAAGCCTTCACCGCAAAATTAATGATGGGACTTCCCCTAACTCTAACTCTAACCTTAACCCTAAGGGGACTTGCTTTTTGTCCCCATATGGGAAGCGAGTCCTCACAACATGACTGTGTAAACAGATTTACGTCCCCACAGTGTTAATAATACCTGGTACACACACACACATCATCTAATTGGTTCTGGGTTGGGGTTTGGGAGTGGGACCCCTCTATTAAAATTGACTCAAACAATACAAGACTGGTCCAGTCGTCAACTCTCAATCTCAGTGAAGACAACTGAGTCAAAACGAGAGTAAGGCAGGGGTGAAGTCATTTCGTTTTCAGTTCCCTCAGTTCAAAACATAAATTAAAATGACAAATGACACGCTATCAACAGCACATTAATTTTCAGTAATTACTTCAATATCAACTTCTTTTTATGATTAAAGTTTTTGAGTTTTTAATTTAGTAGAAAATCAGCCCCCTGAATTTATTGAATTGTTATGTTTTATTGAAGCCAATTCTGGAATGGGCAATTGAGGTTTATTGTGAGAGATGGAGGATAGGAATAGATTGTGACACAGTTTTGATGATTGTATTGTACTCAGTGAAGTGGCATTGGCCTTTTCATTGTTAATATTCACTCAGCCATTCATGTTCACAGACCCCTTTGTCCAACTTCAACATGATGTCAGAAAAAGTTAATATAATGATAAAAAAATACACCCTCAAATTCATCAGTCAACATCTTAACAAAAAGTAGATGGTGCATGTGCAGTTTTAAAATATTTCCTCTCAAATACATAAAAGTGAGATACCAAGTTACCAAGTGACTATAGACCTACTATGTTTTGGAATACAAAAAAGAAACGGAGATGCCAAAACTGTCAAGATTTCAGTAGATTTTGTTTTGACTTAGTCATGGGAAAGTAATATGAATGAACTTGGATTTGCTGTGGGTTCTGCACATTGAATTTGATTTTTGTGATTCAGCAGCTGGCCATGTTCAGACTTGACATCGGTTCCAGGGCATTTGGGAAGAGTACAAGCTGTTTTCTGTTGTGTCTTAGTCATTCAATCCATCCTCTAGCTCTCCTGTAACCCTAGCATTACCCTCCAGCAACCCAACAAACATATTAACTTATCCTGCCACCACTTGTTTTGTCAGTCTTGGCATGGATTGTTTTTTGGATGTATTCATAACTGAGTTTTTTGCTAAAATGATTTTTTTTTTTTTTTATACAGTATGTTGTGGTCCATGTATAAACTGTTTCTGGAAAGTGCTGCAGCTGCCACCCTCGTGGTGCTAAATTATTTATATCCAGCATAGCAAAAGCAGATTCTGTAAGTGTGAATTATTGAATGTGTGTACTATAGCGGGCCGAGATCGTTCAAAGTCAACTGCTTTTTTCTGTTTTGAACCCCCAAGGGAAATCCGACAAGCCAATTTGTGAAAGTATCACATCTTAGCATCTCATCAAAGATGTTTAATAACAGCAACCTTTAATTTCTATCAGCAGGGAGTATTTTGCCACATCCGTTCCAGTGTGGCATCTTCAGTCCCCCAGCGTGCGGTTGTGAGTTTATGAAAGTGTTTAGATGTGCATATTATGTTGTGTCCCAGTTTAGCTGGAGGCTGCTGTGGTCTAACAAGGCAAGTGAACAGAGCAGATATGCTGCAGACATGGCTGCCTGACACACTTCTGAGGGAATGTCAACGAAGTGGGGCAGAAAAGGTTGAAGTGAACTCTTGGCTCACTCAAAGTCTCCTTTGAAGTTTCTGCCTTTGTCTTCCTCTTTCTGTCTTGTTCCATCTCTCTGTCTGCCTGACTCTCTCTCTCTCTCTCTTTCTCTCTCTCTCTCTCTCTCTCTCTCTCCCCCTATCTCTTTATATATTCTGAATCTTGTTTCCCTGTCTCTTGTGAATATGTAAATACATTGTATAACACACACACACACACACACACACACACACACACACACACACACACACACAGACTTTTATGCAATTTTTCACTTATGTGACTCATCATCAACAACTTCCCTTTCTGTCTCGCCTATAGAAAACAGGCCAAGCTCTGTACTGTTGTGTAGTACAGGCTTATTTTTTACAAGGCTAGGCCCCGGGGCAAAATGATGCAGCCTGTGTAGAATTAGCCTCTGTGTGTGTGTGTGTGTGCGTTCACACATGCATATGTGCTACACTTCTTCCCCCTGCCACTGGGGACATGGCATCACAGACTGAATGCAAATCCCGTTAGCGAGATTCAAGGGTCAGACCTTACTCCACAACTTAATTGCCTTTTCCATCAGAGTCCTTCAAGGCCTCAGCTTGCTCCTAGCATAGTGGACTGACAATGAGGTGGGATAGCATTAGCATGCTGTGAGGGCAAGCCGTGCGGTGTGAATTTAGTGTAGCTGAGCTTAGCATGGTGTAGCTTTTAGTTGCATATTTGTTAAATGCACGCTTACCAGAGCTGACAGAGGGTAGCAGCTAAGAATGCTGCCTTGCATGCACCAGGAGAACACAACTTGTTTACTAAGCACTCATAGTTACTAAGCTGTCAAAAATGTTCTCAGACAAGCTTTAAAGATATAGTTTGAGTCCATTTTTTAGTTTACTCAATTCAAAATTCAAAAATAATATTAAGAAATCCTTCATTCTTCAGCTGAGTTCATTTTTGGTGGGATGGTGGAGGGTGCGTTGGAGGTCTCACTCCCTCTTCAGAATGGAGACATAAATGGAAATGATGAATCCCATCCATTGTCATGCACTGACAGTCACGACAGCGCAATGGATGGCTTTCTCATGTGACCTCGGAGAACGTCAAATGAAAACAATATTGCACCTGCAGTCACTGACCCAGTCTGTAACTGAGCTCATGATATGATGCTGTTGGTTGGTGGTTGACGAATTGAGTGGTGTGTCAGCCGTGACGAGGTGGTGGATCATTGATGTATCCCTCGCTCCATTTGACTCCCACATCAAACCCTCTTCTATCCAGCCAGAGGGAAGCGAGCGGTGGGTAGAGAGAGAGGGAGGGAGTGTGTGAGAGTGACGCGCGGCAGAAGATGAATGAATGAACAAATGAATTGCATTCAGCTGATTTTGGGATAGAGAACAGAATGAGAGACATCTGGGGAAATTTGTCATTGTTTCATGGTTTTTAGGAAATAAAGACTGACATTACTTTGGAGTAGAAAGAAGCGTGAGGCGAGTCACATGTGCAGTAGTCTCACAGGGCTAGATGCGTTGGTTTTCTTTGAATGTTGTCTGGGAACATTTAGGTTGACAAGTGATTATGGATGCTGATGAGATTGGCCGGCAGTGCAGCTACGCTGATTGGATGGCTTTCAAGAACCCACCTACTTGTAGCCTGGCACCACCATACTATCATTTTGTTACTGTTGTTTACTACACAAAACATTGCCTGGGCACTATCAGATTTAAATTGTTTGGATAAAAGGTGGCAGCAACGGGTGTTTACAAGAACACATAGCAGGTGATTGAATCTACCATCTGTCAATTGAGAGCTAACTACCCAATCAAACAAACATCATATGGCACAACACCTGAGCAAAACAAATACCAGCAACTTCATATCAGAAATACTTTATTGATCCCTGAGGGGAAATCACTAGTTTGTTAATATGCTGGTACATGATTCTTAACGTTTTTTTCTGTAGCTTTTCTTGGTATCATCACGTTAACAACACTTGTAGTTGCTCAAAGGCTGCTGATTGGTCCAAAAATGCTTTGGTGGGAAACCAAACGCTTCAGTTGGAGAGCGGCTGGACTGGTTTCATAAGTCAAACTAATTTGCTTTCGGTGGCTGGTGGTGGCAGGTGGCAGGTTGCAGGCGGCTGTGCCAGGCTAACCTACTTGAGAAATAAACTTACTAACCCATGCAACTAACATTAACAAAGTTGAATGTAATGCATTTTGAGTAACAGATAACACAAGCTACCTAGCAACTAAAATAACAGCTTCAATTGTGAATTTCTGTGAATTTCCTGCGGGATGAATAAAGTATCTATCTATCTATCTATCTAAAATAGATGTTTTGTGTCCGATTTTGAGTGCTGTCCATATTTAGGACATCTCATTGTTTCCACCTACATTTCAGCCAAATCTCACACAGATTCTCAGTCATTCCAGGCCTAGCGAAGAGAACAAATGGAGTTGAGTCTAGATGTGCAGAGATTGTATACTCAATTCAGGGATGCTGACTGATTTTAGTTTCAGCCTCAACAGTAAAGGCTGATAGAAATCTGGCTGATGATTGGTCTAGGGGTTCATACATATTATGTTCATTTCATGATTCCTGACATGCTGTCGTGATAACCATTTGGATTATGATTTCAATTGCCTATATTTAGTGATTGTAGCTGGCATTCTTGTAGTCAGCACAGCTTCAGTTTAATTGGAGTTGAGTGCTACAATAGCTTGCACATACACACATGACACTGTTTCTAACACACACACACACACACACACACACACACACACACACACACACAACATTGCCTCGTCAAAGGCACAGTGTTATTACAAATAACCATAAAACAGTAGGTTACATAACCAAGTGATGTTATATTAATCTCTGCTCGCCACCAGGTAGGCCTGGCCAAAGATATCGTAATAATGCTCTGCCAGCGTTGATGCCCAGCAAATGAACAAACTCACACAAGGGAAGGAGAGAAAGACAGAGCTAGCCTGGAGGGAGAGGAGAACAGATAAGACAAGTTCTGCGTGCCCCAAAGGCTGTAAAGCAGAATTGGACTATTGCTTTAATTTCCCTCTCCCTGTTCATTTAGAGTGGCGGAGTTTTGCTGCAGGTGGATTCCCTGTTTAATTATGAGTAGAGGAGGGAGGGAAAGCGAGGGATGAGGAGAGGAATAGAGAAGAGAATTAGTCAATAATAAAAGTCTCTGCAGATTTAATAAATGATCAGTCTCCCACCGCGGGCTGACTGGAGGGCTGCTGGCATTGCAGAGGAGCGGAGAGGAAAGGGGACAGAAATAGAGCTGAAGGAGAGACGAAAGAGAAACAAAGTCAAGCATCATCTCTCTACGTTACTGTAATGATGAAAACCGTAGAGTGGAAATTGTGAACACACTTAAAGCAGAAGTCTCCATCTGTATCCCACATACACAAAATTTTATATATATACACACACACACACACACACACACACACACACACACACACGTATGTGTATGTGTGTGTGTACTTTTATATAGGATTGATGCTATTTTGCCACCACAGTAAATGATCACACAGTGCTTTACCTCTCTTCCCAGACATTAAAGCATCATGTACCTCTGTCATTTCCGCCTTTTTAAAAGCATGATTATATTCAGCAGCTTCCATCTCTTCCTATTGTGAGAGGAGGGAGAGTGCAGTGTGTAATAGCTGTGATTTGCTCACCTGAAACAGGAGGGGAATTATCAATGCCATGCGCCCCATCCTTTGTATTTATCCCTGCCGATATGATAGTGTAGCCATAGTGAAGAGACAGTGAGCCGTAATGGTTGCCTCTCTGGCGAAACCCATGAAGAAGATAGCATGAAATGAATGTGATATCGAGATGAGAGAGACAAGGAGTGCACTGGGTCGTTTAGCCACCAAATCCCTCTATTTTTTTGATAAAAGATGGGACAAAAGTGGTGCATGCTTGTGCATGTGTGTGTGTGTGTGTGTGTGTGCCAGATAGAGAACTGAGGCTTAAGAAAGATGATGAATGTATGAACTTACACACCTCAGAGCTTTTGAGCGGCAGAGACTGGGAGATAGACAGAAAGGGAGAATGAATGATATCGGGGTGCAAGCTCTGGAACAGAGGGCTCACACTGGCACCCATTGCCTCAGTTTGGCTCTGAAAATGTGTGTGTGTGTGTGTGTGTGTGTGTGTGTGTGTGTGTGTTATCTGTTGAGAAAACCATTTCCCCAGATGCAGGCATCTGAGGCTTCGATAGGCATCAGGAGGTCCTTTCCATTCTACAAAGTCTAAATTTGTGTGTTTGTATATGTGTACACACATGGGCGGTGTGTGTATTAGTGTTTTTGCCACCGATGAAGTGTTAAATTATAAAGCATTCAGATATGGAGGCATTGTTTGCAGCAGTGCTGTCTGGGTGCTTAGCTTTCCCTGCAGATCACAAGGTGGCAAACCACTAGATGCGGTGACATGGCTATGTGGCTTACATGAACACACACACATACACACACATACATAGGCATGCACAAACAGTGAGATTGTTATTTCATATACTCTCATGATAAGGATTCAGGAGCTGAAATCCCTCCATAGGCTCTCACAATGCCCTTTCTCTGCAGTGGCTAACAGGTTATTTAGCTGGCAACGGGTGAGCTTATCAGTGGAGGAAAAGGGGTGCGGTGAGGGGGTTGTGAATGACAGGCTGGGAGGAAATCAATCACGTAAGATGCAATAAAGATCGGGGTTCAATTTGATCACATGCACAAACATACATGCGCGACATTTCTTTGATCCCATCTGAAACTCATTCCCTTTATCAACCTTATGTATATGGAATTCCATGCAATAGCAGGGATGAGGAAAAAAATCGATTCACGTGAGTATCGCGATTCTTATCTCCGGCAATTTGAATCGATTCAGAAATTCCGAAAACTGATTCATTAATTTTGTCAGTCACACTATGATTTCAGTGCTGTCACAGCTAAATATGCTAGTTCTGCAGTAAAATTGGCTCGGCGTTTAATATTTGCCAGTTATTTACTGACAAATAAGATCTGCACAACCTTCAGCTGATCAGTCAAGCCGCCTTAATTCAGTGAAGTTTACTATATTTTGTGAAGCAATTGCCTCACCTCATTTCCTATCTGATTGTTTGGTAAAATGTTATGGGAAGGATTTTAGCTGCTGTAGCGTGGCACCACTTGAGACAAATGAACCTGCTGTTGCTGGCAAGATGAAGTTAGGTTCACATTGGTGCATTCCATGTTGGATAGGATAACTCTAAAAATAATGTAAACAGACTGATCAAACCAGGAATAAATATACTGTACAGCAGTTAATAAGAGAATCATGATTAATCAAAGGATCATGATTAAATTGAATTGTGACCCAACAATTAAATCAAATTGTGATATCACTGGTGATTCCAACCCTTATGCAATAGTGAGAGCAAAACATAACATCTTATTTATCCTGACACAGACACACACACAAAACACACAGATGCACATGCATTGTTTCTAATCTGTAATAGCGTGTAGGATTGCTCTTGACTTTGACAAGGAGATACGCCCCCTCCGAATTCATTGAGCTGGTAGTGTGTATCTGTGTGCCAATGTGTATGTGTGTGTGTGCCTGTGTGTCAGTGTGTGCATGTGTGTCATGACTGTCTGAGCCAAAAAGCTATTTATAGTCCTGAAAGAGAGACACAGGAGAGACAGATACACATAGATGTTAAGCGAGAGAGATGGAGAGGTATTTTAGAGCTAAATCTGAGCATCTCCATTTTGCTTCCAGCGTGTCAGTGTCTTCATATCTGAAAAACCATCTGACTTCAGTGACGGTGTGTGTATTTTGTGTGTGTCTGTGCATGTAAGCGGTAAAATGTGACTTTCACGGTTTGCACGTGAGTGTGTCTGTGCGCACATTCGTGACACTGACTTGGCGTGTTTGCATGTGAGGGAGAGAGAGACAGGCAGAGAGTTTCAGGCAGAGATATGCTGTGTGATAGTCATGTGTGTCTAGCTGAGATAGTGCAGCCATCAGTGCCAGGGTGTTCTTTAGAGATACCTCTCGGTGTCAAATTTCTGATCTCGTTACATTTGGCCATGCCCTACATTGCATAGGTCCATTATGATCCGTTTCCCTTTTAAACATGGAAATCACTCAGTGAAATGTGTTGCAGAGATATGTATACTGGCATCAGGTTTGTCAGGAGGTAAAAAAAAAAAAAAAAAAAAAAAAAAAAAAAAAAAAAAAAAAGCAGCCCATATCCAAAATTTTCTGGATTGGTCCACTAGTGGGAGGGTGTACTGTGGCTTTGAGCTGATGTAATGATTTGAAAGTGACCTGGATTACATCTATAGTGCCTATGCTGCCTTGGGAGTTTGTCAATACCATTATCGATACCTCTCAGTGTGACCATGAGGTAATGATCCTGTGTAATGCTTGATTACCCGTAACTAAGTATTGCTAATTTTGATACATTCATGACTTAAAACATTTTTCTTTTTGTGCTCACGCCAAGCCTGCACCAAGGGTTTTGCCAGAAAAATATTAATTATCTGAATTAGGTTTTTTATATGCAAGTCATGCTCTCTGGTTGATGTAAGACAGCAGAGTATAATTCCTTACTGAGACTTGAAAATGTGATTCGTTCACAAAATGATTTCTGGCATCATTGCATAATTTACCATGGGTTATTATCGTTATTCTCTAACTGAAGATTTGTACTTACAAAAAGTAACATTTGACGTTATAAAAAGCTGTATTTCTAAGTTAACTGAGCAATGACATTTTCTTTTCCAAATGGGCCAGGCTTAGAGCTGATAGCATTTTAGGATGAAATACCACAGAGGCACATGATAGCTGCAGCTTCACTAATACTAATATGGATAAAAATTAGAGAGTCAAAAATAGCAAGCAGTTGCCTTGCTATTTCACTTATTTCCCTAAATTCACAAGATTAAGCTCACTTATTTTCATATGTTATATTATCGTGGTTCGACAAGGGAAAAGCTGGTAGTTACAGGATTCATATCTAGCAGCAGAAACTTTCCTGAAGCAGTCAGCCACAACATGTTGCTTAAATTAACGCTGTGCCAGAGTTTCAGGTGTTTCTTGAGGTGCAGCTGTCTCCAGCTTATGCATAACATCTTTTTATATATATTAGATCCATCCACTCTGTGTTGACCCATATTTCCATCTGTTTTAGGAATGACTGAAATCCACAGAATGTAAACAGATGACATAGCATTACATCATGGTTATCATTTTCATACTTATGGTTAAGCATCATTACACCTGGCGATTAAGATAATGTGTGGACAATGTGTACATAGCTATATGTGCCTATCTAAAGACAGCAGTTAGTGCTGTGAAGGAAATGCAGAGGTACCAACTATGTGCAATATCCAAAACACTGACGCTTGTGTACAGCCCAGAAAAGTGAAGAACGGTTGTGTGGTAACCATCTCCTAAATTCTTATTAGTACGCTCATACTGCGATGGTGCTATTCCTCTAATGGTTGGGTACTTAAACTGTTTAAGCCACAGGCCAACAACCTAATCTAATGAAAACATATTGTTTTACTTGTCATGAAATATGCCTAGTTAAAGAAGAAACAAAACAAACAGAAAAAACAAAAGTGAAATATTTGTGTATCTGGCTGTTTTTTTTTTCCTTACATTTTTTTACATGGTTTTTCCACAGAAAAATGTTTTCATATCTACCAAAGGCATAAACGTCCTTGGCCGTTGTATCAAGAGTTGAGGACAGAGGCACAGAGTGACAAGATTTTTTTGCTCTCACATTAATCTAAAACTACTTCTGAAAGTCTGAAATGCCGGTGTGAGTATGCAGCTGAGGAGAAAGACACACATGCGGTTTTTCCCTCATCATAACCCAATATCTGTCCCACACTGATGATGTCGTCTCTCTCCTCTCCTGGCTGTCATCAGTGACCGGTGTGAATGACAGCGGTCATCCACCAATGACGGCTCATTAATCACAAATGCCAGCAACACCTATTATTGTGCCATGCTGTTACCATGGTGACAGGAGGAGGGGACAGCTGAGGTCTATCTCAGACTTGCCCCTTGCACTCGGTCACTCAAGACCCATGCCAATCAGTGCCAGTCAATGCCAGTTTGAATTGGCAGGGCTATACATCATAATAGATAGGCTGCTGTCCCTAATAGTGAAGTTGTCCATATGGAGCCAATGAAGAGAGATGGAGGCTGATAAATAATTACAAAAAGAGAATACAAATGAGAATATATACATATACTCAACGACTATACTCATATACAGTACAGAGGAGGGGATTGGAGAGGCAGAGGGCAATACAAAATCAGAATGATGGATTTAGGAGTTTGGGCAGAATCGGACATCCTATAAATATGCGAGCAAGAATGAGTAAAATCCAACCAACATCCAACAAAATGTACACAGTGCCACACGATTCGCATTTGATTTAATTTAGCAATCTTATATTACTTGTTCGACTTTAGTGGTACATGTGGAATAGAAATTCATTATAAGCTTGTCTAACCTGAGGAGTCTTCTGTAAGTCTGTGAGTAATTGTGAAAGAGCAGTGGTATCTGCAGTATTGTGTGTTCTGAGCTCGGGGACAGGCCCTGGATCCATATATTAACATAGATTCTGTATCTCTGACACACACACACATACCTCTGAAGACACACACACACACACACACACACACACACACGGTGCGTCACATTCAAATTCCTCTCATGGCCCATCGAAATAAAATCATTACATTTCTCTTTCCTTTCTCTGTCTCCCCCTTTCTTACTCCTGTCATTTCTTTGCCTTTAAGTACTTCTCTTTTTGCTCGCTCCATTCATACACCTTTACAGGGCTATGTGCATA
>NC_044002.1:11804899-11917399 GCF_902150065.1 Myripristis murdjan
TTTTTCTTCAGAGATCCCAGGTTGAGTTTCTGACGAAGGCTTTTAGAGTCTCTGTTTTGTTCCTCTCACTTGCAGATTCATGTCTGCTTGTTTTTTATGGCTCTGGTATGCACATGGTGGGGGAGAGCCAGGGCAACAAAACCTCCCCTCCCATCCCCCTCTTCAAGTGGAAGAATGTGCCTTATAGTAGGGTTTCCCAAAGTTCCTCATATCCAGGACCCCAAGACAGATATGTGATAAGACTTAGTCCCCCACCTGAAAGGATACATGTTGATACATATGACTTGATACTTTCCTCTAGGCATTAATACAAATTTTAACAAGTTGTCCTTTAGGGGGTCTGAATCATAAATTGACAACACACTATCAACACCATTTTGCCTCCACAATCTGTTACATGCTGTCTTTGAATGCAACATAACATCATAAAGAAACCTGCCAGTGAAATTAATAGAGCCAAATTTGAGGAAGAGTGTGTCCCCATAATTAAGGTTATAAGGGAATAGACAGGGAATAGCATCCACTTTTTATTTGCAGAGCAGAGTGCACACTCCTTTTGAGGTTGACATGAATCTTAAAAAAAGACATTGTGAACATCATGCAGAGTCATAATAATTTGGTCTATGCCAAGTAAGAATGGTGATGAAGTGGTGAAGAAAACACATTAATGCTTTTCAGAAATGCAAAATTAATTCTGTGTATATTGGTGGTTGTTTGCCTGATGATAATCACCATTGCAGGCCATAGTTTATCCACTTTGAATTTACAGCTACATCATTGGGAATGTTCCAGGCTTCAGCAGTGATTGTGTAAGGCTATGGCATTGCATGAAGTTTTAAAAATGCATCACATATTTACGCAACAATTGTGGTAGATGTTGGTTTGAGTGTGTTAAGTGTATTTGTAGTTTGTGTGTGTGCGTGTGCTGTGTACAGTTAATAACTCAAATACTACATTAAATCAGTTTCCTTTGGGACATTCATAATGGGTATGGACTTCCTCTCCCCTGCTTAAGGTGGCTTCAGGAATATTTTACTGCAGCATAACTATTAACACAGACAATAACATACATGCAGCACAAAAATAAAACAGTCAAATTATTTTCTGTTTATGCAAATTTTAATCATGTAAGCGATATCAAAATACTGGATCACCATATGAAACATTTCAAACATGTTTACTCCCCCCGCGGTGCTGTTGTTGTTAAATTAACTGGACAGTGCACTTGAGGTATGTGTACAGCTACAGATGCTTTGTTTCTCCTCTGCTGTGTTGCATGTAGCTCTGGGTTTATTCGGCTCCTCTGTGCGTCTGTCTGGGCCTCCTTAAAGCCCACAGCAACATGGCTGCCTGAGTGAGTCAGAGGCAAAAGCAGGGACCACACACAGAGCAGCAGAGCTCAGGCCAAATCTCTCTGTCTCTCACACACAGCAAAAAACACTCAACAACAGGAGAAACTGCTCTGCACAGCCAGAGCCTGTGGTTAAAACTTTCATTTTTTTCTCTCATTCACAACAGACAGTATAGTCAATTGCCTCTATCCAGATGCATTTATTACATTATGACACACATTGCCCTCTCAAATCCACTTTCACTTGCTTGTGCAAATGGTTGCTCCTCTTTTAAGCGCTTTGGAGAATTACAGGCATTTGTAATGATTTAAACTAACTTACAAATGCTGTGTTTACATGGCAAACTTGCATTAAAGAGTATTCATGCATGCAGGATTGTTTCTATTCCCAAAGTGTACAGGCATCAGGTTTCAGGCTGGGAATGTCTCAGGTCTCAGGTTTTCATTTGCCAGGCAGAGAAACTGGGTGGAGATGAGAAGTTGTGTTAGTTTATGCTTCTTCACAGTTACATTAGACTTTTGGACACAACTTCCAGGGATAGACTTGAGGGAAGAGTGAGGCATCTTCAATCAAATGACAGTAAACATGAGATTTGCCCCTTGTCATCGTAAAAATATCATCAAAATTGTTTTGAATACTCAAGTTTACCCCCATACTTGTAGCTCACAAAAATAAACACTATCAACCTATGACCTCTAAAAAGTTTCATTACAGCATATAAATGCACTTCCTACTGCTTTCAGAGAAAATCAGGCTCTAGTATGACAACAGGTACGGATTAAGTTGAAAGAAGTAGAGAGGCTCGAATTCTTCTGTTTTTTTTTTTTGTTGTTGTTGTTGTTGTTTGTTTGTTTTTGTGTGTGTCTGCTAAGTGAAATTTTGCTTTCTCTATCAGCTAACCTCAAATCCTATCTGCTTCTACTGACCGGCAATAAAATGCAAACAAGGAGCCTTCCAGTCACTACATCAACAAAACAAGTCTTCCTCCTGCACCCGAGGCATTCACACAAGTGTTTTGTTAGTGGGAGACGGGAATCCCTGCTCCTTTTCAATATAAACTTTACTGCACAACAGAGATGAGAAAGAAGGTAAAGGCAGGTTTCAAACATGAGATATGGGAATATCAGCCCACCATATTCCTACACAGAAATCTCTAGTTCTGGAAAAAGTCAGTTTGTAATAACTCTGTTTTGAACCATACACTCGAGAGAAAAAACTGTGTGGCTCTGCAGTCGGGCTGTCAGCTGGCAGAGATGTTGGGAGGAAATGACATCACGAGCAGTGTGAGGTCTCGGCAGCACAACAGCTCAACATGGCCATGTTATGGAGAGTTAGACCACCAGAGTAAACATTGGCGTTACAGTTCTTGTCAAACCAAACACACTGAAATCATTATGTAAAAGTGTTTATTGTGTAGCCAGCATTTTTTTCTTTGTAACAGGGATACAGGGCATTTCTGGGACGTAGAGGTAAATATTTATTTTAATGTATGGACCAATGAAAACATAGAAAACTATATAACAAGAGGCATAAGTGAAATACTCCACAATTCAGAAGATATTCTGTATCTCAGAAATGTATCAAGCAGAATAAGCATTTCAACTATACAGTAAAAAAGCAAATAGTTTAGCATGTGGGAAGAATGGACATTATAAGGGAAACCCTTTTTGTGAAAACACGTCTGAAACAAATTCCAGTAACTGTCACAAATATTTCACACACCTATTAGCAGCCATGAAGCAGCATTACTGCAAATGAGTATGTCACACTGCCTGACATCATTTTATTTCATTTTGCTGAAAAGCACCTACAAAACTTCTTGTTGGTTGGTTAGTGCCCTCTGCAGTTTGGATGCAGTCGAATCAAAGGGCATGGACATGCATGAGGCTGCTCTCTGGTTTTGCATCTCTGAGTGAGAAAGGAATGTTAAAAAAACAAACAAAAAAACTGAGTTGCTGTAGATAATACTTACTGTAGTCTCTGTTTACAGATCAGTAAGATCTTGAACATGCACAAACTTCTTCAGCAGGATTGGGTCTGAAAAAGGATAAAAAAAAGGCCTCTTGCTAAATGTAATGCTGGTCTTTGTCCAATAGGGGCTGATAGAGTCTTGAAAGCAGACTGTTTCAGACTTCTCCGGCTGTATCCTCTGTATATGCACAATCCCACCTTAAAAGTACATTGTTGGTCTGGTTGTGTTCTCATAAGACTACTCCAATGTCTTCACATGCAGCTGAAATGTAGAGTGAACGCTGTCCTCAGAAAGAATGGTAGACGACACCTGGCACAAATGACTCAACTCTTTTATTCAGAGACGACGGTCACACCGGACTTCTGTTTCAGTCCATCTGAATCTGGTTTGATCTGGCCTGAGTCAGCGCCACGGGTCAGAGCGGTGCTGGATGTTGTAGTTCTGGAGCTCGATCTGGTCTTTAATCTGGTTGATCAGAATCTGAGACAGCAGGATCCCAACCAGCTGCGGGAGAGGAAGCATAAGACAGACAGAGGTCACTAGCTGGCTACAACGAATAGTCAAGATCACCTGAGCGAAGTCCAGATCAGCTCCACGGCCAGATCCACCAAGCTAAGACCAGGACGAAAGGGAGTCAAAATCAAGACCAGAGCCATTCAAGTCCAATTCAAGACCAAGAGCAAAATAGGCAATGAGGATTTTAAACCTCAGCATAGATGTGTATCTATCTGCATGACCTCCTTTGACATCCAACAAGTTGATAAATAAGATTTTGACTAATGCATGGACATTTGAGGACCATTATACTGTTGTTGGGGAAAAAACATAAAAGGTAGACTGAGTGATAAAAAAACAACAACAGATCTTTCAAAATAATTAGACATGCAGAAAAAAGTGCAGAAAAAAAAATGATAGTGGCTTAGATCATAAAAAGTTTGCGCCAAAATTGCCACCAAAGTGAATTCCACAGGTCAAAAAAAAAACAAAAAAACCCCACTGGAAACTGGACTCAGGTCCTATAGCCATAGGTGTCACTATTACTAGAACTATAAGCAAAGACAAAACAGAGTTGTGTTAGCAGTAGAGAATTTCAGAACAACACTACCTACAAAGAGAACAAGTCAGAGTGAGGTTAGGTATATGGAGAAGCTGGGGAAAAGATGAATCGCTGCTGTATAGAGACTGGATAGATATCTAATTGTGGTTTTGTTTGTGTTAAAGCAGAAGATCCTTAGTGAATGGCTTCCTCATTACTTCCTTAATATGCAAGTCTTGAACACAAAAAGTGTGCTGGAGCGTATGCCATCCACCGCGTCCCACCTGTGGTATGGCCAGCCCTAAAGCGATGCCTCCCAGCATGAACAGGTTGCTGTGGATCCAGTTCACCAGTTTGTCTATGCAGCCATTGGTGTGGATGACCTTTCCAGCATTGGGGTAGGTCTCTTGCTGTATGTTGTGGCCACACATGGTGTTGATAACTGCCTGCACAAGCAAATGGAAAAACACACACACACAGCAACTATCATGTAAAATCATTCGAGATTACCGACAGCTCAGTATGAATCCATCCACACCTGAACATATTCAGCACACTTCTACTTTCAAAAGAAGACAGAAAGGCCTGACCTCTTCTTTGGATATGAGGCAGCAGGAGTAGGGAACAGAGCAGCGCTCATTGCTGGGATTCTCCTTGGTGCAGTTGAAGTACATGTTCTGGGACCAGTCAGTGTAGGTCACACCACCACAGCAGCTGAACTAAGAAAAGACAAATTATATGAGGTATGTTAGACATGCAAATATAACAACAGATGCTTAAGTATATTACTGATATGGTATTTGTACTGACAAAAAAATGATGATAAATAAATGTGACATGAATATTTGAATATCAGGGCTTCAATTAAACAAACATACAATCACACAGTGGAGAAAATCCTCACCTCTCTCTGTCCATAGTCAATAAGATTTTGTAGATCAATATCATCTCTGTAATGGACAATGGCATTGCTGATGATCTCAGTCACTTTATTCTGAGCCTGTGCAGAATACAGAAAAAAACAAATCACTCCAGTTTATATAATCAGAAACATCACAGAGTCTGGAGCATGGCTGCATGGTTTATAAAATTTAAGATGCAACTGTCCAAACGGTTGAACAAATAAGAAAGACAATCCAAAGACAGATGTTCATCCTGACAAAACAAAGTTGTCTGTCTGACTGTCCCATAATCACCCGATCCAATCCCTTCTCAAGCTCAAAATCAAATTTATTTTAAGTGAGCAAACCTGAGTTTCTCATCTAAACTGTAAAGCAGTAACAAACAGCAGCCAGCAGAGGGCGATCTTTCAGCATCTACAAACTTAGTGAAATATCAGTGAAAACCAGATTTTCAGGGATAGTGTCAATAGATAAGTCACATTTAGTGAATTAATCAATCAGCCATTATTGTCTCATCAAGAGAAATGTTGCTCCTGGACAGGATTTCAGCAATAAAATATTACAAACTTCAAGTGCATTCATACATTAAAATATAAAACTACAAAACTTAGGACCACATTGGAATAGACTGGTACACCATAGAAAATGTGCAATGTGTTTATGCTGATTGAAAACACAGCAGTATAAACTGCTGTGTCAGAAATGCCACAAAAATCTGCATCTCTTCCAAAAACATTCCTAGCTTTTAATAAATCAGGTCACTTTAATGAAAGCCACTAAATACGGAATATCTCACAGCATTTTACTAATAATGATAGGTTACCTTATCTGAGAAGATGAAACCCAGGATCCCAGCAACCAGCTGGAGTATGAAGATCACCGTCAGACAGATACAGAACTGGGATAAGAGGAGAGAGACGGGAACACTTTTAAAAACACTGCAAAGATAAATCTGTTTGTGCTCAGCCTTTACAGAATGAATCATGCCTGTTAAGGAGTTGACTCAGTTGGCAGTCCTTTACTTTCCCCACCACAGAGGCTGCCGTTCCTGCGTGAATGAATCAAGTGAGTGGATACAGTACATGAATAAATCAGTGAACGAATGAGACTTGAAAGGAAACGTGCAGGAAAAGAAAGAAACCTAAGAGGGCTTGGATAAGGACCTCCACTAGAGACAGAATAGAAAAAAAGAAAGAAAAATAAAGTATATCACAACTTTGATTTCAACTTTAATTTTTGTTTTATTTCATGGTTCAACGCCTTTCCAATAGCTCAGTGGGCATGCTGGTGCAGTGGGTTCGAGGCGTAAGTGTAGGTGTGACATCAAGTTTAAATCCATGATCTACAAGTCATGTCACACTCTCTTGTTTTCCTGTCTCTCTGAACTGTGCCTGACCTGAGGAAATTTAACTTTCTGAAAATTAATCCTTTAAGAAAACAAACACCTTGAAGACTGTTTTGAAGACTGCTGACTTACTGTCTGCAGGAGGCAGATGTTTTCCCGCAGCGAGCCCACACAGCCACAGAAGGTGAGGAAGAACATGAGGACCCCCACGATCATCAGCAGAATGGCGGGGTCCACGGTTACACAAGCCAAGGCAGCCTCTGAGGCCGACAGAGAAAAAGAGAGGACAGACGGAGTGATGTGAACAGATCAGGCTCTATGGGAGACTGATGAAGCCAACAGTTTTGCAAAAAACTGGCCCACATATTTATTACTGCTGAACATGGTTTAAAAATACACACTGGAAGCAACACCTTCCCCCACAACATCGCAGCTTCAATTATTCCACCAAAGACATTCCTTATATTTGCATTTCTTTATGCATAGTTGTTCTCAGCATCTGTATGCACCTACACAACTTTTGAAGTGTGTTAAAATGTAATTTTGTATTACTGAGAGAGTGATACAGCTAGTGACGAGAGCCTTACATCATATGAAAGGCAAATGGGGCAATGTACATTAAAAAAAAAGCAAATATACGGAATATCATTGGCTGAGGTGCTTGAAGATGTGATTACACCAGCAAAAATGCCACTATAACATGTTCAAGTATTTTGCAAGATGATTTTTACTCCATCAGCTTTCAACAAACTTATTTTTTCTTTAAAGAACACAACTGATACGCTGTATGGTATATATATTTTATGCTATAGTTATTTATACTAGATTTATACCTATATCCATAAATCTGTATTTACTTTTATATTTATATTCATTGCAAAGTATCCTTACTACTAGATTACTACTAGACTAAGATTCTCTGTCTCTCAAATTATTAATAGAAGGAATTTCCAAAGTTTAAACGAGTACCTGCAAGTGGAAGTACTTTTCCATCTTTGTGTTCTGGCATTTTATTTCCTGACTAAATCATGAGCCACAGACTGCAGATGCTGTGTCACCGGTCTGCTCAGAGCATATCCGTGTTGCTGAAGGCAGGCCTGTTGAACACAGCTTCACGAAGCACAAAGCTATGACACAAAGAAGGATCCTTTACCTGCATGTTTCATTACGCGGGCATACACGCCTATCGACACCATCACCAGGGCGATGATCTGTGGAGGAAACAGATTTTAAGAATTTTTTTAAAACTTTAAACTAGGTATCGTGCATGTCACAAGATTAGAAATAGTATAATGAGTGGAAAGTGAGTTTTCACCCTGAAGGAAATGGAAAAAAACATGATTTATTCATTCTTTGTTTGTACTTGTCTGGGGAGCGGCAGCTTTTCTCAGGACGCTTAATCATGATAGATGATTTAGAACAGCGTGGGTGGGGATGTTTGGAAATGCACAGAAGTATGAGTCATGGTAAAGATGCTGACACTGATCAAGTAAATCAAAAAATGAAAATATTTTGCAGAGATCATGAAGAATCCACCTTGAAAATGACCTGTACCTTTGATGAATGCACTTATCCAAAGCACTTTAACAGCGAACACATTTTCACCATGGACACCCCAACAGGACTCGCACTCCAGGCTGCAGCGGTGAGCTACAGCGCCACAACACTCATTACACAGGGTTAGAGGTAGAGAGACTATTCTGTGGAGTATCCTGCATCCACTCTGCTTTCATTTAACTATGTCCACTTGGCAGCGATTGGTACCTTCCCCTAAAAAAAACGAAAAGTCCCATTGAATCAGCACTCCTCTCCACCAAGGGAGATCCAAGCACAGTTTCAATAGAATAATAGGGAGCCCTCAGCAAGCAATACTCTTCACTCCCCAAATCAGATGGATCCAGTTACCACAGGCATGGCACCTATTTGAGAGGGAAATACTACATTTGTCTGGTCTCTGTGTAAAGGTTTAGTTTCATAGTGACCAGACCAGACCAAACACCAGATGCAAACATGATTTCTTTCATTACATACATGGATGTTGCCAAGCAAAAAGATTGTGGAATGGGAATAATCTCTTTCTGCAGCTTGGTCGTCTTTATATTTGTTTTATTCTCACAATCAAACGAGAGAACAGTTAAGGTGCATTTAAAATTCACTCGGCAATAATTTTAACTTGTTCTTGCATACATCCAGAAAGTGACTCATTGAAAACATTATGGTTTCTAGAAACTATATCCTTGTTTGGTTAGTAAACATCATCACAAAAAATATATTTCCCATGAAAATCAAAACAGGCAGTCTAGAGCACTGAAGTACCACCAAACTGGGAGTAGTCTTAGACGTTTCTTTTTCCGGCAAAGCCCATTGTAGCCAGAGGCAACAAAAATGACAGCAACACATTCCACGCTGAAAAGCTTCAGGTCTTTACATGGTCTGATCCCGTTTGTGCAGCAGCTTGGACATGTTTTGATGCACTTGAAGGTTATTTTCAACTTACAGGTTCAAGGGTGTTCGGCTATAGCAGTTAAAGGATAAGTAAGGACAGAAGAGTGCCACATTTGTGCCATAAGACATCATTACTTTTCAGATATCATGCTGCGTAAACAAATCCAGCATTTTCTCAAACTGGACAAGCACAAAACTAACTCCCAAACCTCACTTCTCAGTTCTACTTGTTTCCTCATTCCCATGAATTTCCAGTGTGTTACAACTCAGCATAATGCAGTTCCTATTTTCTCTGTGTTACTTCCATCAGGGTGTCTGCTGTTCAAGAAAGCATTATGACTCTCAGAGTGTAACTCTGGCAAAATCTCCTCATACGGCACTAAACCTCAACAATGCAAAGTTCAATCTGCAAGAACAGACCTGCTTTTTGAATCAGAAATCTCCTTATAACAGTTATGGTCCCCGAGCACCTGACACCAGGCAAATCTAATGGTATGAACTTTGCATATTTTACAACCTGCAGGTATGCTTTGCAGTTACTATTTCAACAGTTTTTATCCTCATTAACATCCTATAGTGCTGTGGGAGACATGGCACAGTTGTCAGACAGTGAAGCAGCCCTAATAATCCACTGTAATAACCTGCAATGTTGACCAGGGCTTGATGAGGAAAAGTAAAATATCTCATTAACTGTAAAATCTGATACAAACCACCCATGTCTCCCTTGGCCTGGTAAAAACGAAACAGATTTTGAAGTGGTTGCCCACTGCTCACACAACTCTGCGTGGTCCCATCAGCATATGAATCAATGAAACTTTTGTGTTCCTTGGCAACTGCATAAGCCATGAAAGGGGGCCGGTGAAAGTGGATTGGCATAAAGTACAGTGTATGGTGCCTAAAAAATCTCAATGGAGTTTTGTGTGCGGAGTCTACAGGCTTCATGCATTGTTATTGTAATGAGTGTGAACAAGAAGTCTGAGCCAAACAGCCTCTGAGCTCAGGAAAAACAGCCTCTCGATGATGAAAAAATGACTAGGTGTTTACAGCTTAAAAAAAAAAAAAAAAAAAAGCAATAATAAAAGTTGGCTGTGGGCCAGTGTGCACACCAGAAAGCACCTGGTGTGTGTATGTGTGTCAGGTATGCATGTGGGTCCAGACACGAACTTCCTCTTTTTTTCAACCTGTACAACACCACAACCTAACTGCAACTAAATCAAACAGAATGCTGGTTATTTGTGACATGCTTCAAGCGCCTACAAGGTCTCTCCTGGGTTTTTTTTTTATTTTTTTTTTTTATCATTAACAAACAGTTTCGGGCAGGCTACTGGGGAGCAAATCCTGCCTGCCAAGCCAAACAAATGATTAACCAGTAGTGAAAACACAGAATGGAAACCACAGATTCCAACGCCCGACGCTTTTCAGTCATCATAATACTCACCCAAAATATAAAGTTAAATATAAACAGCAGGTACTTGACAATCGGGCTGACAAAGGTGAAGTCCTCGTCATATCCAGCTACGCGTCTGAGTCTTCTTCCCATGGCGACAAGTATCCAAATCTGCTCTCCAAATGCGCACAAAGTATAGGCTGCCTTTTAAAGCATCACGGAGAAAAGTTAATTCTCAGGATGACAAAAGCAGACACACGTCAGCATGATGATCACACCAAAAGCCAGACGAGGAGCAAGACGTTTCT
The DNA here is from genome assembly GCF_902150065.1 of Myripristis murdjan. Taxonomy (NCBI): domain Eukaryota; kingdom Metazoa; phylum Chordata; class Actinopteri; order Holocentriformes; family Holocentridae; genus Myripristis; species Myripristis murdjan. Next base: position 11,815,647 of record NC_044002.1, read on the forward strand.
TTGTAGAGCTTGGACCGATTATCACCAACAGGACGGGGTTAAGATACTGCCGGCTCCGTTTGTCCGGTTGTTTGTGAGCGGAATATCTCCAAAACCTATGAACGGATTCACCTGCACCTCTGGGGAGAAGTTGGTCACTCAGCAAGGAGGAACTGATTGACTTTTCACAGCGACAGGCCCAGGTGGGGTGTGACAGTGGGCGTGATCAACTCTGGTGAACATCCAGCATGGAGAATTTGCATTATCCTGACAACTGCATGTAGTGCCGGCGGATGGATACCCTTCCGCTGAGTGGTTTCGGGTCGACTCTGCACTTGCTTTGACTTGGCTGCCGCCCCTCTGCTACCATTGTGCAGCCTGTCTCACCTGTGATCACGTGATCCAACCTGGAGCGGTGGTTTCCCAGCTGCAGTGCAGGAAGCCCAGCAGCTAGGATAGAGTGAGATTTTACTTGTTATTTGTTTGTGGTCTAATGCCTCTTGACCCGGGAGTCCTTGACATGAAAAAGGTTTGTGAAGTCCTGTGTGAGGGAGTGCCTGATTCTGGCGTGATGTGCAAGATGCAGTGAGTTTATAGCTCTGCCTCAGGTACCTGCTTACCATGTATTATTGATTTCCATGCACGCCATCAGTCAATAAACCTTTTAATTTGTGGTGATCAAGGATGTAAATTTGTTTGAGTGGTCTGTCTAGGGTCCTGGAAAACTGACTGGATTATGAACAAAGAGCAGAAAAGGTATGGAGATGTTAAACCCACCGCCTTTCTTTTTCTTACATGTGATTCTGAAGCCACCGCCAAGCTGCAATAAACATGTGATCATTAGAATGAATGGTGAAGGGACCAGGAGGCTGGTCTGATACTGCTAACCAAAAGTCCCAACAGAAACTGCATCACTACTAAGATGGTTAATTTGTTTTAGCAACAGACTTTAATCTAACCATTCCCTCTACAGAGAAGGCAGATTAGCTCAAACCAATTTATTGTTCCTTTCCTCTCTAAACAGCCAAGAAATGAGCAGCACCATGGAGAAAGACAGTGTCATAGAGTGTGTACACTGTAAACCAGTAGCCCTCTAAGTGTGACTCACAAGCTACCACTAAATCACTCCCTTTTTCTGAGTAGCTCATCATATGTTTTTAAAATTATGTCAAAAAAAAAAAAAAAAAAGTCAGTGAGTCAACATTAATGCACCTTGGAACCCTGTTTCAGTTTCAATCCAGTCAAATACACAACCCAGCCCCCTCAAAGGAACATCCACCAAACAGCCCTGAATGATATGCATGTCACAAAATCTAAATTCACAACACAAATTATAGATGAAAATGTGAATGAGTGAACCTGAGAAATGCAGACTCCAGCATACACCTGTCTCCTTGACTCCATGCAGTGATAGTCATCTCACTGTGAGAAGGAGTGAATGCACTTATTACACACATGCACTGTAAAATGATGATGATGGGAGATTGTTGCTGTATATTTGTATGTACACTACTCACAAAAAGTTAGGGATATTCGGCTTTCGGGTGAAATTTCAGGATGAACCTAAAATGCATTATAACCTTTACAGGTGAACTTAATGTGACCTTCTGTTAACTTTTGAATGCACATGTCCAACTGTTCAATGTTTCAGTACTTTTTGCACAAGTTGCTGTTCTCTAACAAGGAGCTTAATGGCAAAATTCACAACAGGTGTTTGATCCATGAATCGACCAATAAATTTCCTGGTTCAATTAGAATTGGTATTTAAACAGTCCTCCTCATCATGCTGTTCACATTTTGACATCATGAGACCAAGACGACACCTAACAATTGATCAGCAGCACCTCGCCATTGCGAGGCTTCAAACAGGATGTTCTCAGACGGAAGTGGCCACTGAGCTTAGAGTGTCACAGAGTGTCATCAGCAGGTTGCAACAGAGATACAGAGAGACTGGAAGAGTCACAGAAAGGCATAGAAGTGGACATCCTTTGGCCACATCCCACACTGATGACCACTTCATTGTGAACAGTGCCCTACGGAACCGGATGATGAATGCCACTCAACTCCAGGCACATTTAAGGGAGGTGAGAGGCACCCAAGTGTCACGTCAGACCATTCGAAACCGTTTACATCAGCATGGTCTGCGTGCTAGACGACCTGCAAGGGTACCTGACCACACCACCAGGCACAGGTGTCATCGTCTTGCATGGGCCAGGGAGCATTTACGCTGGACGAGGGACCAGTGGGCCTCAGTGCTGTTCTCTGATGAAAGCCGATTCATGTTGAGCAGAAATGATGGCCGCCAACGATGTTGGAGACGTCAAGGAGAGCACTATGCATCAGCCACTGTTGTCACCAGACGAGCCTTTGGTGGTGGTGGTGTTACTGTGTGGGCAGGTGTGTCTAGTCAGTACAGAACTGCCCTAATGGTACAGTGACAAGCCCATACTACCTGAATAACATCATTAATCCAGTCTCTGTGCCCCTGCATGAACAACACAGGCCTAATTTCATCTTCATGGACGACAATGCTCCAGCTCATCGAGGTCGCATCATTAGGGAACGGCTGCTGGAGACTGGGGTACCTCAAATGGAGTGGCCTGCACTTTCTCCAGACCTGAATCCCATAGAAAACCAATGGGATCAGCTGAGTCGCCGTGTAGAGGCTCGGAGCTCTGTACCCCAGAACCTCAATGTCCTGAGGGCTACCCTTCAAGAAGAGTGGGATGCCATGCCTCAGCAGACAATAAGTCGACTTGTGAACAGCATGAGACGTCGTTGTCAAGCTGTAATTGATGCTCAAGGGCACATGACAAGTTATTGAGACATTGACATTTTTTGTTGTGGTATACCCACCACTGTTGTTGGCTTTTGTTTCAAGAAATTGTTTGAGATGAGGAAATCACCAGTGCATGCTTCTACTTAAATGCCCTACTTTCATGATATAATATCACTGTAGCGTGAACTTTTGACATTTTCCGTAAATTTCACCCGAAAGCCAAATATCCCTAACTTTTTGTGAGTAGTGTATGTTGTATATTGATAAGTAGGCTATGTCCTTTATGACTTTTTTTTGTGAACTTAAGGTGTTTTATTATGTTCTCATGCAAATTTTGTTAATGGAAATTTAAACTTGGATTCAGAAAATGCACATCACATGCCTTTTGATGTGCATTTTTTGGATGCAAAATATGGACTTTGACACATGAAAAATTTGCTTCATTTAACTGGAATGGAGTTAAAGTTCACTGATGAGTGGTTTGACATGTGAATAAAGACGTGTAGCTCTTGGGCACTTTAATTTTTTTCAAAGTAGCTCTTGACGAGATGGACAAAGTAGCTGTGCAGAGAGCAAGACAGAAGAACAGAAATCACATTATCCTGCCTTTATGTGATAATTTGAACTGATGCATGGAATATAGAAGAAGGAGGAGGTGAGAATCCTGTAAAAACAAAATCAACCATTTAAGAAATTAAACAAGCAAAAGGCTAGGTAGTTTAGATAATTAGTTTATAGGAAACACCATCCGCATAGATGGGCAGCTTAGACACATCCTCAGTGAAGAGGATGTGTCCAAGCAGCTAATTAGATGGATAATTTAAAAAAAAAAAAAAAAAAAAAGTTGACCATCTGCTGGCCTGAGACTGGACCCAGCGGCTGTGTTAAAAACTTGAAAAGAAGAAAAAGAGTTTCTCACAGTCAGCCAAAAATAAAACCTATCAAGCTGCAATAAATGAATAGCTATAAAATTAAAAAAGGAGAGGTTTAAGCCAGAGACAAAAAAATAAAGAGCTGTGTTGAAGTATGTGGTATTGATCTTTTCCACAAAGCCAAAATTACTTACATTAGAATTTTACACTCAGTAATAATCCTAATATACATAATGTTTTTTTTTTTTTTATCAGCAAAATGAAGGTATTTCTACATATATTTTATGGCAATATGGATCAACAAGTCATACAGAAAGTGCAGTGGCCCCTGACTTCCCCTCCTCTCTGACAAAAGTGAGACATGTGCACCACCCAGCGGCAGAAAGTTGCATAATTTTAAACGCTTGAGGCCAGTTAGTGTCGGCCCATGTGCTGTTCACTGACACTGTGACAGTGTCTGCCGTGATTTTATCGGAGACATAGTCTGGTTATTATTTTTTTTCTCCAGCAGTGAAATACCTCCTGTCCTCTCTTCCTCCATCTGGCCACTTCACTCATCCTCTTTTCTCTCAACACTTCCCCTCCTCCTCTTCCTCTTCCTCCGCTTTCTCTCATCTTCCTCTTGACATAGCCTACTCTCTTTTGCACCTTGTTTATATTCAGTCTTCTATATTTTCTCTCAGTTTAGAGGCTGTTGTCCTCACTTTGACCAGCAGCAGCGCCTCCTTAAGTTTCTATTGCGTTTTTTTTTCCAGTAAAGTGACGGATTTTTTAATTAATTTAATTTAATTTAATTTAATTTAATTTAATTTAATTTAATTAATTTATTTATTTTTACATTTTGGACAGTCATTTTGGCTCATTGGTTACGTTTAGAAAGAGAATTAATTTAAATCGATTAAAAATTCCGTCGCCATACTACGAAAAAAATAGTCGCTATTGAGAAACACAACATCCGGTTCTAACCCGGAAGTTCTTTATGTCTGATAGGAGAATGAACTCTGTTAGTAATTAATGTGTAGCACGTATTCAGACCATGGATATTGTGTGGAAAAAGGAAGGTTGGTGAAATTATTCATCTCTCAAAGATATAGGCGGACACGATAGTTATGGCGGAGACTTGAAGGTAGCTTTCCATGCTGGGTTTAGCTCAGTTAGAAGTGACATGTGGAGCTTTGAGGTAAGCAGATAAAAACAAACCGAGCCCACAGGTCAAAGAGGCGGCTGAAAACCTGACGTGCTGCCTTAAATAAATAACTTAAGCCATAATAAAGCCGTGTAAACTGAGCTGTGGAGCTGCTCTGAGCTTATTTGAACTTTTATGCCCTGATGCTCTTGGGTTAGTGTCACCTGGAAGCCATATAAGAAATTCAAGAAATTCCCATAATAAAAGTGACTGGTTAGATGTGGCTGAAAGCTTGTGTCATCAAATTCAGTGAAGTTTTGTTTGGACAGTAATCTCCTCTCCCGTCTCCCTGCTAGGTTCCCCTCTCCCTCTGCCCTCCCTGCATCTCTTGGTCCCCCCGGTGCGGCTCATGTCTGCCTTCATGTGGCATGTGGCCCAGCGGCACCACGTGATGCAGTACGACAAGCTGGCCGAGTTCATCAGCTTGGTGACAGAGATCGTCCCGGAGCTCCTGAGCTGCGGCCAGAGGGCTCAGCTTGTCATGGGGCTGAGAGCCCGGGTGAGGAGCTGAGCTCAGATGTGATTCTCCTTCTAGGTCCAGTGTTTGTCTGTAGTGTTTAAAAGCATTCGCTGTGTCCCGACGTCTCAGTGACTCTTGGAGGCATACATTTGAGGGCTCCGTTGAGATGTTTCCTGCTCTTTGAGCTGCCTGTCTCCCACCTCTGCTCTTGCACAGCTGGTTTTGGAGCTGTGTCGTGATGACGGCCTGGCCAACCTGCAGACCATCCAGAGCCACTTGGATAAAATCCACGCCTGCACCGCCGACCTGAGCTCCTCTCATCAGCAGGTGGGTGGAGCTCCACATTCAGAGCAGCTCTCTTTACAAAATCAGTTACAGGATCAGTTTTATGTACCATCAGTCCTGCAGGCTGGTTCTTAAAGTGAATTACAAATATAAAAGTAATAGGATTACAGTTACACTCTAAAATTCACTTCTGCCTTGTTGGATTTCGCTAAATATTTCAAGTCTTTTTAGATTGTGGTATTGTGTACAGCATATTGTGATGATAGTGGTGGTAATCAGTCGTGCTAATACTAGTTAAGGAAGCAGAGATCTCTTTCTTTACTGCACACTTCTCTATCACAAACATCATTTTGGTTAAATCTGTGGTCAAACTGCTGTGGTTTGACCCTCACCCTCCTGTTTGTTTGTCATGCTGATGATTATCGGATTCCTTGCAAGGATAAAAGACATCACTTTAGTACTTAAAATCTTAAAATGTGGAATATAATGTAAATGTAACCTGTGCTGACGTTCTGTGCCTCTTGCCAGACCAGCATGGAGGTCCTGAAGACTTCATACACCAACTTTGCTAATCTGGTCCAGAAGTTGTTGAATGTCCCTTTTGAAAAGGAGTACTTCTTCCAGGTGAGTCTGTCTGTCTAAAACTCATCTGTCTCTGTAAAATCCATATCTCCACAACACGGAGTGGGAAAATAGACAATAGACCTTTTCTGTAAATGGATTTTAAATTAATTTCATGACCTCATCCATTAAGCACGGTGACTCACAAATCCGCAATTTCACTAACCATCTTCTATTTTCTCAGCCAAATAGAGTTTGTGAATAGAATAATGCCTCTAAATGATTGTTGTTCTTCCAAAGTAGCTGGTAGAGGACACAAACAACCAAAGCCCTATCTAAATTCTGCTGATGTCTGGTGTTAATGTTGCACATTGGCAAGACCATTCAGTCTCTTAGTAAGTGACAAAAACAAGAACAAAAACACCAGCATAAGTGGAGTCAGTGTTTTTAAATGAGCAATGGTTTCCTGTTTATTCAGGTAACTTGGCAGAATGTGCTGGTCATTTCAATGTGAAGTGTTGTTGCTGTTTACTGAACCTTGTCTGCCCCTGTAGGAGGTTTTCCCAACAAACTACGGCTCTGCCTACGACCAGACGCTGCAGCAGCTGGTGTCTGAGTTCCTGTCCAGGCTGGAGCAGCTGCTGCCTGCACCAGACTACACACAGGTACTGAGGCTGTGTAAGGAGGCCTGGCATTACTAAACTCAGCTCTGTTGCAAGATTAATCGTGCAGAATTGTAACACAATGGGCAGAACAAGAAATATCCTGTATCGTTTCACTCTGACAGAACATTTTAAATTCTTAATATGAGATGCATGACAATGGCTAAAATGTTAAACCTGTTTATGCAAAATGCCCACAATTATTCATCATCATTAGTAGTCTTAATAAGTTGGAGAAAATTATTTTACTCTACTTTTAAGTTCTTGTTCTCAAAAAGAAGCACCATTACCACAGAAGAAAATAGGCTAATATTACCTTTGGATACTTTGGCATGCATGCAAACATTCTAAGTGCTATGCACACTAAAAATATACAATTTTTAGATTGCTTTGATAAAATAACACTGTGACTGATAAGGCTCTAAAGTTCTCTGTCACTCTGTTACTTCATATTTAAACTAGTGAGAGTTTTTAGCCGAAATTTCTTAATGTGTCACAGTTCAAATACATATTGAGGCCCAAGTTGTTGCACTAGAAGGAGCAAATGTCGAGTCCGGCCTCCCTGCATCTCTGTGGTCTTGTCTTTCTGTGTGTTAGACAGCAGCCTGGCTCACTGAAACAACCGCTGTAGCGGAAGAATTTGGACAGCATCTGTCTGAGCCCTTTGCCCTGAAGACACTGCTGCTTTATCACAGGCAGCTAGGGACGCTCAGCACTGGTGAGTTTCACATAGAGTGGGTGGATCATTTTCTCTTCATTTCATTTTGTTCCTTTGCTCTTTCTTCCAAAGCAGAACAGAGTGCACATTCATTTATTTAAAAAAGCAGGAGTTTTTATGGATCTTCACTTCTGTGTCACATGTACAGTATCTTAGAGGGATGCTTCAGATTAAATTCATCATGGAGTGAATTTTAAAGTGAAACCAAGCAGCAGTTCCATAAAAAATGGGTTTGCTTTGTTGACTGCAAAGTAATCAGTATTCGTTACATTTTCATCTTTGCTCCCTGGTCCTTCACTTCTTCAACATCTCTCAGTATTTGAAAGATAGTATAGTATTTAGATAGTAATATTAGTAACATGTTGAGTGAGTGCTATGGCTTTGTCACTCACATGCTTTATGTTTGGCTGCTTGCAGGCAATATTGTTATCTCTTGCACTTATTATAAGTCCCTAAGTAGATTAGTGCACCATCTCAGTGTCTGATATGCAAAATGTAAATTTCTTTAGGTCCTTCATGTAGCCAGGAAGATGTCATCCTCTCCACTCTGGCCCTCCCTCCTGAATTTGATGTGGAGAAGTTCTCTGTGCTCTACAGTGGTGATGAAGACTATGAGGAGGAGGGATTGGCGATGCTGGACTCCGAAGATAAAGACTCGAGTCAAAGCTCAGACACAGGAAGTGAAGATTTATTGCCAACAAAGAAATCAGGTTAGACAAAATCAGTTGCAGTAGTCTGTGCTCTACCTCTGGTACTGCACATAACTACAGTACCTTAGGAGAAAATGTCATTAATAGTGCTCATCCAAAATTCTGTCAGTATGATTTTAAGTCATATGGAGACTACAGTCGATACATCATCCTAACTCTCTGTGCTAAATGCTGTTCCCAGGTCCGCTGGCCAAGTTATTCATCTGTCCTCAGTGTTCATTTGCTCACCAAGTAAAGAGGAAGGTTCAAGAGCACATCCAGAGGGAGCACCAAATGAGAATTACCCTTGATGGGAAGGAATCTGCTAAAAAAGGCAGAAAAAGGGCTGAGCAAAAAAAGAAAGACTTAATTATTAAAAACAAGAAAGTACACAAGCAGAAAAGTGACTCACAGAGGAAGTGGGAACATAAACGCAAAGACACTCTTGAAAACAAGAGAGAACGCAAGAGGAAGAAGGAGGACAATTCTGAAAACAAGAAGGAACGGTGCAACCAAAGAGAGCTCAGTGCAGACGACAGGAGGTTTCTGAGCACGCGAGCAGTGAACAAAAACTTCACAGAAGAGGAGACCAAATGCCCAAAGTGTGACAAAGTTTTTGAACTTCCAAATCAACTGAAGACCCACCTCAAGCTCCACACGCTGCCATATCACTGCAGCCAGTGTGAGAAGGGGTTCACCAGCAAGTCTGGCTACTACCAGCACCAGAGGGTCCACAAGAAAGGACGAACATTTGTGTGCTCCCACTGCAACAAGGGATTCCTCTGCACTTATTCGCTCAAGCAGCACGAGCTCATGCACACCGAGGGCCCCAGCCACCTGTGCACTGTCTGCGGGAAGCGCTTCAGCAAATTGGGCATCGTGAGACACATGCGAATGCACAAAGGAGAGAAGAATTACCTGTGCACCACGTGTGGGAAGTCGTTTCTGTCTTCAGGGGAGCTGCTGCTGCACACTCGGTCTCACACGAGGGAGACGCCGTACACCTGCACCCACTGCGGAAAGGGCTTCACCAACACCAGTCACCTGAATGTGCACGTTCGCTCTCACACCGGGGAGCGTCCGTACCTCTGCTCACAGTGCCCGAAGCGGTTCATCACGTTGAACTGCCTCAAGAGACACATGCTCTGCCACGACGGGGTGAAACCGTACAAGTGCTCAAACTGTGGGAAAGAATTCACCCAGCAGGGCAATTTGAAAAGACATTTGACAACTCACCAACCTGACACGTGATGCGGCCTTTTCACTGTGGTGTCCTGGGCAGCCGTCACAGTGCTGGAGCCACCGGGCATTTTCCCCAGTGGAAGTTACTGCAGTGCTAACGAAGACATGCAGCACTGTGATACAGAAACACTTTTCTAAATGCATCATATCTTGTAAAAGCTTAAATGGTGTAGTTTCTTATGGCAGCAAAATATTGTGTTCATCACTGAAGATTTTTTATGTTTACCTTTTGAAGTACCTTGTTAGGAGTTTGTGTATTTGTTTTTACAACAACGGTTTGCTGTATAATTTCTGTGTTCTGTTGTTCTTTAAATGGCACACCACATGTTCACATTTGAGAACCACTAACCTGTGAAAAACTGAAAATGGGCTCAAGTGCAGTTGTCATGCCATCAAGTGATAAGTAATATTCCTACATATTTGAGTAATCAGGAATTTTGGTATGGTGCATCTTAGAGTTTTCTGTAAATGTTGATTATTGTTAAAGGTTTCCTGAAGTTGCTAGAAGTTCATCTGATCAAGGCAGTTCAGCAGTTAGCCAAACTCCATGGAAATTGTGCCTTTTAGGTTTAAATGCATAATTCTTGGGTTTCGTGGTAAACAGTATGGCCTGACCATGCAAAACAGTGATTACTGAATGTGGATTCATTGTTCTTCAACTTTGGAAGTGTCTATGAGGAACAGGTCAGTTCCTCATAGATGCAGCAGGCTGGCTGGAGATCCTTAAGCAGAATGGGCGTCCTCACACACACTCACACTTGTATATTGTGGCTCAGGATTACTAAAGAATGTGTACTTTCAATGCATGAAGAGTACTTGGAAAGGTGAATCTAGAAAGGTATTCTGTATGTAATCATAGGACTTACTGAGTTTTTAGTGTAGAAGGTGGAGTCATCTAAATACTCATTGGTTTGTGTTTCTTGTAGGTAATGACAGACATGGTCTAGAAAAATGGAAAAAAAAACTTTGAAAAAATTCTCCCTCCATGGTGGCATACACCAATAGATATAGACATAGACACCAATAGTAATAGATACTTGTTAAACCAAAAAACCTTTCCATCAGTAGCAATACACCTTAGAGAGAAAGTGTGGAGAGTGAAGCCTGAGGTTGATGAGAACAGCAGCAGGCGAGTGCTGATAAAATCTTGATGTTGGCATATTAGTATTAATGCAACGAGAATAGATCTGCTGTGGGTGTGAAGAGGGAGGGAAACAAGTTATTTTAGTTTATTGTGCTCATGAGATGGCTTTTTGGAAGCCAGTGTGCACCATAAACACAACACAGATACACACATTCACATACCAGTTACAAAAGCCTTTACAACAGACTGCAACAGTTTTACTGAAATGACAGGAAAAGAAAGGAAAAGGGGTTTGTATAGCATGTGTATGGCAGAAGGCACAAAGCTTTTCCTGAACAAACAATCTCTGATCCAAACATAGCACAGGTTGACTGGATTATCTCCAGGTGTGAATGTGTGTATGCCTATGTCTGCTGTTTCATGTACTTTTGGCCTGGAGTTTGTGACACTGATAGAGGAAGTCAGTAGAGTGGCTCTCCTAAGACTGCAAGTGATTTTGAAACTTTCAGCAGAAAATAAGCCATAGCAGCAGTGACAGCCGGCTGTGCAGGTGGTCTGAGTTTTAACCGATTAGAAAGTGAGATTAGGTTGTTTTCAGATTAGCTGGAAAATGCTCAGTAAAAGAATAATAAAAATACTGGAATAAAAACAACAACAACAATAATAACAATAACAACAGTAATAAAAAATAATAATAATATAATAATAATATTCCTCCTCCACTTTGCCAAAGATCTTTGTTAACTGGGCAGCTTCATGTTGCTCAGGGCGACCTTAACCCGTTCAACCAGTCGCGGGCCGAATCTCAGCAGTCCCTCATCCCGGACCAGATCACTCCTTTTGAGTGCCGTATTCTTCCGCCTTCGCATGTGGTAAAGTTGTCCCAGCTCTGGGCCAACCTTTATTGAAAAAGCCAAACCAAAACAAAATAAGGTGAAACAAAATAAAATAATGTTACTATTCAAATGATTAAGTAAGTAAACAAATCCAGAAGAAAATGATTATAAGAGAAAGCAAGTAAAAACAACAAATGAACAATTCTGAATGAAAAACTGAATGAATGAATGAATGAATGAACAACCACAGAGGAACCCCCCCCTCCCGTGCCAGCTGCTGACCTTCACTGTGTGTCCTCCTGGGTTGTGGAGCTGCACGGCGTGGACCTCCATCTGCAGGACGCTGCGTGGGTTTAGGATCAGCTTCCCTGTGGTGTAGCCTGAGCCGTCTGGCTCCTTCAGCACATGGAGCAAGAAGTTGACTCCAGGAAGCCCCGCCCACTCTGGACGATTAAACCTGGGCCCATGTTATTGTTTTATCGGTCAAAATACAATACAACATTATTTGTCTCATATGGGCCGATTTCAAGGTGCAATCAAGTGAGGACTGTGAAGACTCAGCTTACAGAAAATGTGGGATTGGCACGAGGAAGACCGTGTAGACCCAACCTTCAAATTTTGTTCCTATACTACTTTTTTGTCAGTTGAGTCTAAAGGGTCCTCACTCCAATGCAGTTTTATGCAGTGCACCTTTAAAGGACATAATTAAAAGTACAGGAGACAGCGCTCAGCAGTCAAATGCGTACAGCAAAGTCCACATTAGACCTTTTTCACTGCAGCCACTTTGACATGAAATAACAGGGTAAGCACAGGTGCTGCTAGTGACTGAAAAAGGTCTAATGTCCAGTGGTGGAAGCCTTAAAAATTCCTACTTAAAATTTGTATTTCTTATTATACAAAAGTATTTTCCTTCAACATATCCCATGTTGGAGTAGCAGGTGACACCTAGCTGATGGGTGGAGGCTGAATTTATGGTGGCGTGTACTGCAACCAATCTAATATTGACTGGGCCTTTATTAGGACTTGTTGATATTACAACTCTGAGATTTTTATGAGGTAATTTTGAAGTGCATGCTGACAGTGCCAGGCAGATTATATATTATATACATCTCTCTGACTGACACCTGCAAACCAGGTAGTAAAAGAAAAACATAATATACTCTAGATGGAAAAACTTTATAAAAGTGTTTTTTTCACATGCCATTTCAGCATGGCCTTATTGATTTTCCCACAGAGGATTCCCTGCTGCTTGCAATTACTCAAGTCAGCTTTATGAGATGAGATCAATCCTTTGAAGGCAGAGGAAGCGAGTCAACAACTCACTTCACACACAATGCATTGTGATGCCAAGTATTAAGTCCCATCCACAAATCTGCATGGTGTCACAAGCAATTTGCATAAGTAAACAAGCAATATTGAGAGAATTTAATCTTGATGAAATTAACTCATTTGCAGTATTTTCAAACTCCGCTTCCTTCTCTGTAAGTGGCCACTCACATGGTACCACGACTAAAATGAGTCCTGAAACAGGGCCTGCACTCACATTTTAAGGAACGGTACAAGACCCTGTCCCCAAGTTACTTTAGTGATGCTCAATAAATATGTCAATTTGCTCAGTTTTATTTTGGCTATTTTCAGTTCAGTTTCACCTGACTGAAATGACACTGTGTTGGTTTGTTTGAGTCCAAAGTTGCTGCTGATTTTTGCTGATTGGCTAAATCATACAGGAGTCACAACAAATCATCTCTTACAGCTGATTGATTGCTTGTTGATTCACTTGTTTTATCCCTTTCTTATTTGATGATGGTTATTATTATTTCCTTTGGTGGAAGGAGGCATTTTTACAACATTTTTACAAGGTAAAGTACTCATTCATTCTCCCACTCACTCAATGACTCACTCTCTCACTCACTCACTCATAGATTCACTCTTCTGCTAACCTGGTGTCTGTCTCCTTTTCTTCTATAGGGAAGACGTTGTTGTCAAAGTAGTAGTTGGCATTTTCTCCATGTTTACTGTCCAGAGTAGACAGCAGCTCTGTCCAGCTGTCACTACCTGACAATAAAACATATGTCAAATCATATCAATTAGCCACACGGCTGCAATCTCACGTGTTTACATTTATATGTGCATTAACATGTACTGTCCCATTTCTTTTAAAAAATAAATAAATCTACAAATCTACAAATGTCATATCATATATTGAATTATTATGCTCCTCCAACTTTATTCTGACTACACACTCATCCACACTTTGTCCTCTGTCTCTTTTTTGTAATTTTTGCAATTCTGTTTTTCTTTCTCGCATGCAGACACACACAGCTACCTGTGGGCAGGATGACCTCGTCAGCGTCGTGCATTAACAGGTACCTGGTCTGGTACATGTATCTGTACACACAGTCGTTGTTGGCAGGTATCTGGCCGTAGTAGTGAAGGTCACCAGGCGACAGCGAGGGCAGCCAGCTTGATGACACATTGAGATGGGCATCAACTGGCCAGGACAGCACCTCAACCAGACCCACCTGGATGTTGTTTCACATGAAAGGACAAGTGTATCAAGTGCATTACCAGTTCACCTGAACGTAAACAGAGGCAGCTTGCTACAGTCAATTTTATGTGGTGAATTTGCACAACTTTTTGCGTAGGTTTTGGATGTAGATGCTTGATTCTCACCTTGGATTTTACACGCATTCTTGTTCGTTAAATCACCATCTAATACAGCCTTGACATTCACAGTTTGCAAACTAATATAGTGGCTGCATTGTGTTGCATTCACATCAAATAGGAATAATCTTTCAACTTCATGACTGAAAGCAATTCTCCATCACACCATCAAACACCATGGCTTCAGTTTGACATAGACAGTGGTTGGTTGGCTGGCTGTATTATTATTATTTTTTTTTTAAAGCAAATGTCAATGTGTGCAGTGTCACATGTTGCATACTAAGCCCAGAGAACTAAAAAGCTACTCTGGTCTCTGTAGTGTGCTGTACCTGGCTGCTGTAGTAACGCAATACTTCCTCCATAGCTGGGGAGCAGCTATTCTTGTAAACAATGACCCTCTGAGCCCCCAGGAGGCGATAGAGCTCCACTGCCTGGAAACAATCATTGTAAAAATGCAAATTATGGGGTTGATTTCTCTAGCATCTTCTCTTGCATTTTACAACCTGACCTGATTTCAACTGAATGCTTAGTAGAGACACAAAATAGCTAAAGCAACATGGCTGCAAAGGGGAAAAATGACATCAGATAAAAGAAACAAGGCTATACCATGTAGTTTGATGTATAATATACACTGAAGAGTCACTCACCTGGATGAACTGAAGCACATTGTTGTAGTTGTTAAACATGGTGGTTAGGCACACAGTGAAGTTTAGAGGGAAACTCGATTGTCGCTCAGCCTGGTTCAGCACAGGTAGAAAAGTGATGTCAGCCTGGTTGATGTTTTCAGACATCAGCCCAGCATACCTGTAAAAAATCAGAAAACATTATTCTCTATAAAATCGTCATCTCAGATGTGGGACACAAAAACAAATAATGTATAGTTCTGCTAAAAGCATGTAGCAATTTGAATTGGATTTTGCATTTCAAATGACAGTCCTGTTAAAGGTGCAATACACAAACCTGCACAGGATTAATTTAAGTGATGACCCTTTAGACTCAGCTGACAAAAACATGGAGTAAGCACATCACTTGGTTCAGTCTACATCGGTTTCATCATCTGATTATCCTGACTCGCCAGTAAATTACATGCTTTTTTCATGTTTTTGTTGAGACTCAAGGTTTTCACTTAAATCAGTCCTCGGCACTTTTGCATTGTGTACCTTTAAACTCACAAAAACATGACTGACCAAGTTCCTGGGTCTATTTTCTTCAGCCGCTGTTAGTAAGATGCTGCTAACAGTAGTACACTGCAGCTGTGCTTAACAAAAGGGCTCACCTGTGTTTATTCTCTTGAAAATATTTTTTTTTATTGTGAATATCTTTACCCACCATCAATTTCTCACTCACATCCTGTTAGATAAATTGGCATTGCAGAGCTGGCAGTACAACCAATCTTCTGCTTATACAGGCCACTGTGCAGCTCCACTAGTAGAGGAGGTAATTGGGAACAATAGGTCATCTACACATAAATACTCATTGTACTGTCAGCATGTACTGTTATGCCTGCTTACTTCATTAGCCTACAAGAGAGATTAATTGTGTGGCATTTCTCAATACCAGTTCATTTTCCCTCTGAAATGCGTTCTGACAGTACGGCAGGTCAGAAGGTAATTGCTCATTTTCACAATGAAAAGGTAAATGTAGAGTCTGCAGTACCTGGGCTGGCAGCCGTGAGGTATCTGACACAGGAAGTCCCCTGTGCTGTAGGGGAAGAAGTAATGTGATGGGTGGGTGTTTCGTTCTGCCACCACAGTCACCAGACGTCCGTCGTCATGGCAGCAGAGGACACAGCGGCTCTGTGCTGTGTCCTCTTCCCGCCGCACAATGCCAAGCAGGCGGACGCTGGCTTTGGCCACCCTGTGCTCATAGAAGGCATTGAGAAGTAAAGTTTTGGAGCCGTGAACCAAGGTGAAGGGGTTGGATGTGACCTTGACATGACACTGATCCCTTGACTGGTGGCTTCGACTTACCTGGAGACAGAAGAGAGAGAGAGAAGCAATGAGATTCTAACACACAATGATATGAGTGCAGTATATCAGCAGGGCTGATATACTGATATATCACGGTGGCTTTGAAAATCCATTTGAGATTATTGATTTACCATCTTGAATTTGTGAGCAGCTACGTAATTGAGAATGCACAGATTTAGTAGAATAAACGTATTTCTCTCCACTATTTGTCTTTGCCTTGAACAGCCACTGAATATGCAGTTAAAGGGGCATGAAACCCAGGTAGGAAATATAGACTTTGCTGGCATCTAGTGGGCGAATTTTTTACCTTGCTGAAGTGATGTAGTTTTACACATCCAACCACCTCAAAGTGATGCTACGTTTGTGCAAGACAGTTTAGGAGTTTGAGCCGTAGGGGGTAGTGCAACAATTTGTGTGAAGTGATGTCACCACCAAAGACCAGGCACAATTTTTCACCCAGATTTAAGTTGGGGGTTTAGTGTCTCTTCAAGGCAATGTTTTTTTTTTTTTTTTTTTTTTTTCAAATACACAGAATGTAATGTGAATAATGTTCTCATATATCCATGCATTATTCAACTTCACCAGCTCATTTGTCGCCCAGTACTTCTTGGGGAAGAGAATTATAACTCCCATCAAAGAGACCAGCAGACACAGACTCAGGAGGACCTCCCTCTTCTGTCGCCATATCATCGTGCTAACAATCTGGTGGGTTAGATCAGATAAACAGGCACTAATTACATTTATGTAATGATGGAAATTGGCATTCATGCATACAATACATCAAAAAGTACAAATGGATGACTAATAACACTAACACTGGTGCATAAGTGGTAGCTGAATTTTTTTGTATACATCTACTTATTGATTTTTGAAAGGCGATATAGAAATATAACAGAGCGAACACACAAACATCAAATGCACGGGAAAAAACAACAACAAAAGAAAAAACAAAGACCAAAAAAACTGCCATTAACACAAAGAAATTGGACTGGGGACACTGGGAGAGGTGCCCTGACCGGAGGAAGCTCCTTATTAAAAATTAAATATAAACTGAACTGAAAAAGAGGACACACCTGGAGAAGAAGAGGGACACAAGACTGGAGGGAACAGAGGAGTGATGGAAACAGCACAATGAGGACAGGAAGCACAAGGACAGAGCTAATGCAACAACGCAGGACACGCTGACAAGACTTTGGAAGAACAACGGGGCAAAAAGAGCACACACAACAAACGAAAGCAAACACAAAAGTCAAAAAAGTGGTTTTGTGCTGTGGTTGAGCAGACTGTGAAATGGCTCTGAATGGCACTGAAATGCCTCGCAGGAAGAGGAAGTTATGATTCAGACAAAACTCATGGCAGTTTAGTTGGAATTGATCTCTTCTGTAAGCACCTGAGAGTGGCTAAGATGTGTATACGCTTCATATTCATCTTGATACTTTTGACTCTTTTGATGTACAGTAGTGATAGTATTAGTATAGTAGTTCCATTGCACTGGTTGCAAACAGCAAGAAATGACCTTGAACTTGAACACGCTGCTTGACTGAGCGAACAAGCAGGTAGTTACAAAGCCATTTTACTGTGATCTGTAATTAAATAGTCTGGATATTGTCTAGCAATAGCTGCATCTGCAGGGTTTGAGCCATTCTATGCCTGTGTGGTGAAATCACTGAGTTGTGAAGAAAAGAAAAAAAGAGAAAAAAGTTACAAACCTCAGTACTTTTTTCCGTATAAAACATCAAGAGAGAACTGCTGGTCTTCAAGCCACAGACGTCAGCACCAACTTTTCACACACACTCTCTCACACCATGCAATAGGGAACTGTTCATATGACACACTCTGGCTTGACACTAATCAGTGAATCAGCCGACTGTTTCACAGCGGCAATAACTGTAAGGTGTGGTGTGAGATTACCTGAATGTGTTGCATTTACATCCTCTCTCCTCACAGTGCGCCACATGGTGAGATTACATCAAGGGGTCAGAGGTAATGTGCTTGTAAATGGACTGCTACAGAGATAACATGGAAATTGAATTTTTGACACAGCGATGGCAAATAATTATTACTGTTTCATACTGTGACTTCAAAAAACTTGCTTGACACCTCCCACTCACATACTCTAGATAGATATAGATAGATAGATATACTTTATTGATCCCAACCAGGGAAATTCTGGATAATTACATAATTACTAGCTAATTACAACAGCCAAATGGGAGGAGAAAACATTTTATTTGCTCATGTTCTGACCGGCTTCAAGGCCACAACAAAAGGAGGGAGATGTTACTAAAATTCAGAGATCACCTACTGCATAAGGAGACAGACAACGCCCAGTTGAGTAGTAAATTTTTACTTGCAAGGAGTGAGTAGCTTACCACGTTGGGCAGCGACCTCTCACTGAGGCACTTGTTCACACATCAACAGTTATCTATTCTATTCTAACAGGAAATTAATCCTTACATGGTAATATTCAACAATCCAGCTACAATACAAGGATACAAGGTCATATTACACTCTCACTTGGGTGAAGAGTGGAAAACTACTGTCTACACACTTCTATATAGTGTCATGGAAATAATGGTAATATAATGTAATTTTATAAGATTAAAGTGCAATTTTTATAACAGGAGACATGTATGCCAAACTTAATAATTAACTCAACTTTGTTAAAGTAAGCATAAAATGTAAGTGCAATGAGGTGTGGTCGTCAGTATCACTTATTTGTTTGGAGGTTTATGACTGCAGTGACTGATATGCGTGTTGCGTGTTGAGAAGGATGGCGCCTAAGAACCAAATACGCTGGGTTTGTAGGAGGAGGGCAGGGGAAAAGTCTCAGGACTGGCAGCTTGAATATGCCTCTGGGAAACTGGCCAGGTGTTGCCGCGGTTTAAATTTTTTGTGAATCAGTAGCAGCACCATTTGTAACAGCACATAATAGAAAAGGAATTAGGACAAGGGGCCAAAAAATGCATTCATCTACATAACATTACAGGGATCTAGGATCGGATTTCCATTTTGTGAGTGTAAAAAATTCTTGTACATTAGGCCACTTTTTGGCATGGTTGGTCGTACATTGTACTAAGGGTAAAATTACCGTACAAATATGGTAATAATCATACATCTTGCAGTGCTGTTGTATCTTTACTGCATTGAAAACACTCTCATCCCACCTGTGGCTCCACTTCTTGGTAGATGATTGGCTTCTTGTGTCCTGCCTGCTGATTGGCTGTCCTAGCCATCAGCAATTTTTACAATTATTGCTCAGATCAGGTTAATTGCAGTCCAGTCTATTGCAAATTGTTAGAGTTGTAAGTAACTGTAAGCTGTAGACTATGGCAGAGAAACAGTTCAAATAATCCCTAAACCCACTAAAACCACATAGCCAACACACAGTTAAAGCCAAATAATCCAAAATAATTAAAGCACAAAAGCTGATAAAGATACATGCATAACAAAACACATCAAATCAGAATACTGATGAATATTGAGTATTGAGTGACAGCTTCAGCTCAGCCCACACTGAAACCCTCTGATGGTCGGCAGACAGAAAAGGGAAGCAAAAACCACAGCTGTAGGAAATGCAGTTTATTTGCAATTTTTTAATAACATCATTCCTCAGATAAAAATGCAATGTTACAGGAATATACATCAGAGATTAATTTAAAACTTGCTTTCAAGGGACCATACAGTCTAAATATACTTTTTCCTTTTTTATTTACTGGTAGCGTGCGTTATAAGCAAGACAGACTCTGTCACCAATGACAGACTGACAAGTTACAGATACAAACTGTACATCACCTATTTACAAATCAACTTTTTGTTTGGTTTTTCATTTCACTTTTTATTGAAAATAGGAGTAGAAAAAGTGATTGAATTAATATTCTGATTTATTTCATTTGTATTCTTTCCCTTCTAAAATCTAAAATGAAAAGAATGAACAAACGGAAGAAAAGAAAGGAAATTTTCCTTTAGAAAAAGAAAGAGAAGAAGTAGAATCAGAAGAAGAAGAAGAAGAAGAAGAGCAAGAGGGAGAAGAAGAAGAAAAGGGTGTGTCAACCGTGAGACTGTGCAGTCGTCACCAAGGAGACAAGGTAACTGAGGAAACCAAATGAGGTCGGGCCGGTGTCACTTAGCAACCTCAGAACCAATGGAATCCCTCACATGGTGGAGGGGGAGTGGCTTATATGAAAGAACTCAGTTACAAAATGGCCACCTGCCTCCAAAGCTACCATAAGCACAATAACACACTCTAGTTCATTTTTTGACCATAAATAGTGCTGTTATTAAATACTACATTTAACAGTAGCGCCACTACTAATATTACAACAAATAGGTTGTTGGTCTCTGTGTGAATATCTCTCTCCAGAAAAATAAACTTGAGGATTAATAGACTTTTCTCTAATGGAAAACAGAACAAAACAAAACAGCTCCAACCTGTCAGTGGCCCTTTAACGCTTTGCATGAGTCGTGAATTAAAACTAGATCATAAGACACTACTGACCAGTGTGGAACACAAAAGCCTTCACAGCACTGCCATATACTCCATATATGGAGTTATGTAACCTCGGTCATTAAATAATGGAAACAGGCTGCGGTGGCCATGCCTTAAAGTAAAAAAAAAAAAAAAAAAAAAAAATTACTATTGGTTTCAATGGAAGGTTCATGCTGCTGAAGAGGCCTTTCCACACCAGCAGGAAATAAATAAATCTGGGAAGAAGCAGTGCACACAACAACCATGCCTGATCTGATGCTCGGAGATGGGCCAGCTCATTCGTTAAAGCTGCTCTGACACAGGCACGGCACATCTGTTTTTAACCCTTTGTGGTACAGGTGCGATCTCCGTGTGGCCGTCCAAACAAGAGGAAACCGCTCAGCTTCGACGTTTTCCCCCGTCTTGACCGCCACGCTAAGATCCGCTCTGTGCCAGCAGAGGGTTAAATGAAGATCTGTTGTGTCTGTGGAAATCAGCCACAGATGAGACAGCTGAAAAGATCTTCCTCCACATAGGGCTGGGAAAAAATCTGAAAATATCTAACCAACTATGTCCAAACATGAATCAACAATCTAAATATAATTTTAATATATTTAGAGTGGATATTTCAGATATGGTAGAAGGCTAGTTTGAATGACACAGCCTCCTATTTTTGAGGGATGACAGCGTAGAGATATTTATTATTAATGGCGCAAAACACACTGTATATTCTCTCTATTATCTCTAAACTACAGGGAGGAAGCAGATGCAGGGAGACATTCATGGATCTACAAGTCAGTCCGCTCCAAGCAGAAGGTACCGAACAAGCAGGACGAGTCGTGGTCGTGCCATTGTGTTGGTTAAGCCAGAGTTTGTGCCATAGATGCCATGTTGCTGCCATGTCTGTGGGTCTAAGAGGCGCTGGCTGGAGATAAACAGCCATGGTGGGATGCTGCCCAACGTTAGAAACACAAGCTGGTGTAGAAGCAGCAGAGGGGTCCTTAGCGACAGACATGGAGCGGGACGGTGGAGCTAAAACATGGCTGACACTGAAAACCGCAGTGATCCTCTCCTCAATGGCTAAGCAACGATCCTCTCAGTGCCTTGGGGACAAACAGCGAGGAGTCAAACTTGGAGTTCTCTATTTATATGTGCATATGTGCAAACAGTAAATTTTTACTTATATCGCCGCCTCTGCATATCAATAATATCAATGAGGATGAATGAGTGATAAATATGAGACGCTTTAGAAGTCATGACAAAACTAACAGTCATCCTGAATGTTCACATAGAGAGGTGCTGCTGTAGGTGCTGCTACACAATGGTTTTAGCTAGCTATCCTATCTGTTATATCTATATCTATGTACCTATTGGACACGTGCAAGCCGTCTATGTGGTTCATGTGTGGGCTCACCGCCCCAGGAAAACTGGGTGAAGTATAACAAGGAAAATGGTTATGAATGTGATAGTTATTAAGGGGATCTACAATGTTATTATTGTACTATTGATGTCAGTCTTCACTATTAGCAACGTTATAAGCAAACCAAGACTTCAAGAGTTGGTAGGTGAGGGGTGAAGACCACGCATGCCTCCATGGGATTCGTCATGCATTTGGAAATCTCTTGCCTTTTACCCCATGAACAAAGTACAGTACTTACTGCAAATGGTTAATAAGGCTACATTCAAAACATATTGTATCACCTATGAATGGTAATCAGCTGCATAACCCACAGGATTACACAAACTTCAAGATGTAATCGCGTTACTTTCAAGACATCTGAGTAACTTTGCCTCCAACATGTATATAATATGAATTTATTCCAGTTTACAGGCTGTAAATGGAATAACTAGATGTGTTATCAACAATGATTACTGAGAACAAAACAAAGCTTTTATCCCATCATCTTACAATCTAATGTTAGGAAATGTAACATACCACAGTCGCCATTATCTCATAATCAGATTATTATAATTCCACTGCATGAGAAAGGAAATATATCAGAACTGTGAACTTGAAACTAAAGGGAAGTGTTCATCTGATGCTAAACCAGTGAGAAATTTATCCTCTAGTTCTAAAATAAAAAATGCCAGCATGTAGTGATTAATACAACTCCCATCATGGCACTTAGAAACCTCATTGGAGCATCGGGGCAGAGAAAATGATTTGTTTTAATGTTAATAACTCTACAGACATGTTGTGTCCAACTCCAAATTATCAATCGATATCTTATCATGTAGATATAGTTTTTCTATATAGAATATCTAAAATAGAAAACATGTATTATGTATTCTTATTTTTATACTTCGCTCTTTCACTTTCATTTTCCATTTCCAGAAGAATCCAGCATCGATAAAACATCAGCCTCAAAATAATATCTGTACAACAGCAAAACAAAGAGGTGGATACTCTTCTTGTTTCTCCAGAGAAAAGGGAATTCATATATTTTTTTTTATTTTATTAGATTCCTACAACAGGCTATGCTGATTTTTTTTTGCCTAGAAAAAAAGAAAATAAAATCTATATTCAAAATAGTCATCTTAAAATATTTCTGTCAGGATCAAACAATGATCGACAAACAATTCACTTTACAAGAAAATAGAACATATATCTGTTGCAACTATGGTAGATCTATATAAGGAAATCTTTGAGTGATCTGACCAAGACATGAGAAATAACAAGACTTGCGCTAGCCTGCCTGCCAAAAAACTCTCTGTCTGCCTTCGATGCTTGTGTCGCACTCTTAAAAAGGAGGAGCCATTTGCAGCACACCCTTGTGTCTGCTTTGGGATGACACACACACGTCTCTCTCTTTTTAACATGACAACTGTTCATACCGTGTGTAAATGCACGTTAAAACGTGTTGAAAATGACATCCTTTTTCAGAGTGTGTAGTGAGCAGCTCAAATCTCATTTCTTCACATCCAACAGCACTTCCACATATATATTAAATCAGCTTTCATCCCTTTGTAGTTCATGTATTATCCTCTTATTGTCAAGATTAAATCAAATGGAATTAAACATCTAATTAATAATAAGTTGATCTTGTTTGGAGATCCTATAGAGATTCGTTGGGATTCGTCTATGTTGCCATATAGTTGAAGAAAATCAGATTTGAGCCTGCGGTATAAATGCAGCATGACAAAAAAAAAAAAAAAATCAACTTAGGCCTCAATACTGAACAATTTATATATCAGTATCATTGGCCAGTACTTCCTTGTCAGAAATTCTCTTGAGACATGTCGTCACCCAAAGCCTTTTTTTTTTTTTTTTTTTTGGAAGAAAAAAATAGAAGCTACATGAATTTCATGGCTCAAAGCATAGAGAGATCTAGTCCTCGATAGGTTGGATTTTTGGTTTGATGTCTTTAGTAGCTCCAAAACAATATGTGCATGTGCGCTTGTGTTCATGTGCATGTATCACTGATGTAGGACTAGTGAGAGAGAGAGACGGGTCTCTGCGTGCTACAGTTAGACAATGTCCAGCCTCTGACCTGCACTGGTGGGTTGCTGGTAGTTTAACTTCTCTAAACTGACTTCACAAAGCACAAAACAAACCATTAATAAAACAAAAAAATATGTGTGCAGCTTCTGTTTCCCTTGATAGGCAGAACTTGCAAAAGCATGTTAGAGTTATCTTTATTTTGCTTAAAACTGAACAAGGTGGCTATCAAGGTGGGGAATTAACACCAGCCACCAGCCAAAAACGATGGTACACTGTTTTCTACATTTGCTAGCATAAAAATGTCGCTGGTGATTGCATGAAAATGCCAGCCACTGGGGCCAGTGGAGAAAAACGCCACGCTGGTGGAAACCCCGGCAGCTGGATTGCAGAAATAGAATAGATAGAGCAAATATTCCTTTGGACTGGATATCCACAATGATCTCGAGCTGTGCCAAAGGAGAGATGATCCACTGGGAAATGTCTGAACTGAAGATCATCCTAATGCTTGTATCACAGCAGTGGATTTATCCTTTCTATTGTTCTTAACGTGCCGCAAAATTTTGTTGAGAAAGCCAGCCCTCACCATTGCAGACATCTGTTGGAAAACGACTGGAAAACGACTTGGACTGGGAGTCACCCGAGCCTGTTCCTTCACATGCCATCAGCTAACATGTCCGACGTCTTTTCCTCAGTAAACATCACTACATTGTCCTCTGTTGGTCCTTTTTGACCAAAAACATAGTACAGTGGGACATTTTACATTTTACAGTGGGACAAGTTAATATTTACCTATGATTATATTTTCATAACTAATATTTCATTTCACTAAATACATTCCCAAAGGAGTGCCCTTTCTTTCCCTTACCTTAACATTCTGTTGATTAAATACTATATATCTGTATATATTTCACTATAGAGGGTATATAAAAATATACAATCATTGGCTAGTGGTGAGACAAAAGATATTATCATTCACATAGGACCAATACTTTATACCCGTGGAGAGTGAAACCCATGCACATAAAACATTATCAGTTACTTGGATACATAATTCACCATCTCAGAACTTGTACCGCCCCAAAAGCCAAACACAATCAAAAACCTTGTACGATCCAAAAAAACATTCCAGGATCCATCCACCCTGTAACATCCAAGATCAGTCCAAACAATCCAAAAGCCTGCTGGGTAGAGCAGAAAAGCATTGTCGTTGACCGCCAACTAGATTGTCATCTGACACAAACCAACTCATTCAAAATGATCCTTAGCTCTGCTTTAGGTTTGAGACAATTTCTTCCACTGTAACAGGACCAATGTTTATGGAAAACACTACTGGACTCCTTGGTGTGGCAACATAGCAACAAGATTGGAAATTAGCATATATTTGGAGGGTGCGGCTCATTGTGTCAATATTAAAAATTTAATTAAAACTTAAATTCATGAACTTCGATGAGTCACTGTGTCTAGCCTTCACAAGTTTGACATTAGCTCCCATGTTCTGTGCAGGATAGTGGTGACGTATAACCTAATCTTGGTATTGACACATACTGGGGAAAGTAGATTCACATGAAGGGATCCACTAACAAAGACCAAGTTATCAGTTCCTACCAGTTTCTAGTCTGATCGCAGCAGAAACTAATTATGTAACCAATTATGTTAATATAGCTGGCACTGTAGGCTATAAATGCTTTGATTTGGTTTGCAGACAAACTGAAACAATGTGGTAGGGACGTGACGGGCATTCACAAGTGAAGGACGAGTGTGTACCCAAAGTGCCTGCCTTATAACATACTTGACACTAAACATTTTGAGTAATTTAGTCAAATTATCAGTCTGTCTTGCACTTGCCAGGAAGAGCAAAGGTTTGACGTTGAAGAGGAAACGAGAAGCCAAAGAGAGACAACATCTAGGGAGGAAACGGAAAATCTGATTTGTGAACCTTCGTGGCAAAGAGGTCCTGACACGTCAGGAATATGAAACAGTTTGGTGTTGTTTCTCGCACGGCAATCATAGCGAGACAAGATCTGTGCCACGCAGGGTTACAAGTCGGATCATGAACCAGGAGCCACGCAGACACAAGATATGCAAAATCACCTCTCCAAAACTCTGCCACTGCTGCCCGCCGTCCAAAGTCTTACTCTGACTTCAAAGTTATGTACACTAAAATAGAAAACAGCTACTCTGCCATAACGTCAAAACGTGATATGATACTCCACCTGATAAAAAAACAAAACAAAACAAAACAAAACAACCACACAACTTGGCACACTGAAATGTCAAAATGTGAACCTCATGCAATACTGATGGTACACCCAGGTAGCTCAATCAGTTCAAAAAAACTAACTCGAAATAAACAAGCGAGAAAAAGATACAACTATAACGTACTGGGGCAGGGAGTCGGAGTTTGTTGTTTTTGTTGTTGACTCATCAGAGTGTGTCCAGCTCATAAGACGAATGTCAGCTTTTGATTGTGGGTCTTCATTGGCCTTGATGCTCAACCAAGTGAAAACAACACACGCACAAATCATCTCAGGACACATTTTTGACTGCAGATCCACAACCCTGGCACAAAAGACATAAATACTTCTTTACTGTACTGCACTGCACCTGATTTCAAGTATGTTTGGCTTCACTCGCGTTGAAACCACTGAGTTTAATTCAAAATATAACAAACAGGAAAAAAAACAACATATCTTTATGATTTAGATTTTTTTTCACTTTCACAAGTATAATATTCACTTCAGATACCTTGTATACAGTCACAGTTATTGCATTGTTTTTGCATATCTTGTGGGATGCAGGAACACACCCACTCACACCGTATACTACAACACAACGCCTCGCAGTCGTGCTGACCTGTACAGCAGTGCCGCTCCACTCCACTCCACACGGGGGCGCCACAGGCCTCTACATCTCTCACCAACATCTTCATCAACCCAGAGAGCCTCACAGTAGAAAAGCACTGCTCAAGCTGCTGTGGCACCCCTAATATGCATACTCTGACAGGGTGTGTGTGTGTGTTTATGTGTGTGTGTGTGTGTGTCGTGTTGCAGTCCTGGCTCTACGGGTTTCTTTCACATGTGCAATTGTGCATCCCCAAAGCATATAAACTTGATATTTACTTGGAAGGACAAAAATGAACTCTGTCAAAATGTCTGCAAACCACAAACTGCTCTGACACCAAATAAAAAGCTATGAAGTGAATGTAGTGTTGTATGTGCATGTGTGTGTTTTGCTTTATCTTATCCACGAGCATCTTACTCTCTGAGGTTTGGAGGTGATACTTCCTGTTCATCTTGAATCTGTTAGTCGACTGGTGAACTCAATAAGTTCATGAGCGCTGATCATGAATCACAAAACCGATGATGGTAAATTTAATGGTGACAATCTGCAGTGTGACCTCCTGGAAACCTGCACGCTGTAATTTTGCTCTGGCAGCTTTAAGAATGATTCGAGCGCGTCTTTCTGAGGTGCATGTCTGCGTTGGGGGAGATTCAAACAACTTCCTGTGATGAGGAGCAATATAATGTTGAAGATGTTTCAGCATAATTCGAGGGGTGGGGGGTTGCTCTTGAGAAATAAGCATACATTATTAAGGTCAGAAATACAATCATTATTAACCTACCTGTCAAACATCACTTTATCAATATGAATGCAAATGATTAATGATGTAATTTAATTAATGGATAAAAGTGTTAATTATCAATTAATTTGGTTACTTGACATTTTAAGAGAGTAAAATTCACTTTACATAATTATGAATGGGGATTTAGCCCTAATAGTTTTGGGTTATATGTAGTGTTTGGAGAAGGTCTTCTATAGTCTAACGTCTGGCTTCCTGGAACATTGAGAGGCAGTCCTGGCTGAACCAACAAAGAGTGCAAACAAAAATGAAAAAGTGAGGTGGAGAGGAGTACCTCCGCATTGCAGACACAAATAAATCCTTTACCATACCTAGAAAGAAACTGACTTCTTAAAATGTAGACTTATATTTTGACTCATAATCAGCTTATCATCATTAGTACACATTATTGATACTGATGCGTGGCACTCGCCACTGTTTAGCTTATGGTACACAATGATTTCACTAAAGAATGATTTCAGCACAGCACTTTTAGCCCGACAGAGGCAGAAATGCTCAAGATTTTTTTTTCTTTTTCTATAATGTTGATGTGTTCTTGGATTTGGAAAACAACAGGATAGGATGCAAAATGCCAAAGTATGCTTTTGAGTTTTTTGGGGCTGCACTATGATGACTACAAAAAAAAGGATAACACTGCCACTAAATATACACTCAAGACCCACATTTAGTTTGCATATTAATGACAGAAGTGTGTTCCCGGCACAGGATGCACTGTATGGCAGTGTGTACATGCATATCCCTCCCTGCCAAAACCCCGCTCTGCTTGAAATGTAGTAGACTAATAACAACTTCATAGTTAGCCCGGTGAAAGTGAAATTCAGAGAAAACTAGCAGTTGTTTAGAGAGCCATCACTTGCCATGGGATTGTATCTCTGGACTGTATCTCAGACTAAGCTGACAGGTATTTTCCTTTTTTTTTTTTTTTTTTTTTTTTTTTAAAGCTCATCCTCAAAATCAATTTCTTGAGTGGTGCAAGGGCATAGAAATAACATATGTGGTTTCTTGGAAGTAGTTTCTTCAGTTTGTCAGGGGATAAATTGACTTTCTAATGTAATAACTCTTTTTTTTTTTCTATGATACCTTGCTCATTGTGGTGTATCTGCATGACACGAGCAGATCACACCCCCACACACTGTCTTACTACTTGCTATAAACTTTGTCAGTGCACACCGTTTTGGTCCTTAGGCCTTCATCACAGGAGAATCAGTCTCTCCTAATGAAGGTTGTGCATTGACAATAAAGTTTATTGCACATGTTAAGACAGTGGCCGGGAATCTTCTTTTCATGCTGGTTGGTCCACAAGGAGCTGAGCCCTCCTGAGCCTGCATGAGCCTTCAGAGTCAACATTTACTCTAAAATGTGAGTGTCTCATGTTATTCCATATCACACAATGCTCGGGAATGGTAAATTTGGCCATCGGGCACTGAAACCAGCGATGAGGCACTGATTTGGTTAACTTTAGGTGAGTTGTTTTGAGGGAAGATGAGTATCATATCTTGTCCTAATTCTATTGATCAACGATCAAACAAAAATGGTCAGAGTCTATTTGGAGGCCATATCTGACTCACACAAGGGGAGCATCCAGGACTTTCGTTCCCTCTGAACTGACTCTTTTGTGACCTAAATCCAATAATTTGTCACATTAATCAAAAATGTTGGCAAAAGAACAATTGATTTTTAAAAACTTCTTTGCACTGGATTGAGAAAATTAGACATGCGTCGGTATCTGGTGAAGTGGAGGTGGGTTTTCTGTGGCCCACTGTCATACAGACTGTTGAGTTTAACCTAAACAGCCAAAGACAAGCTGTCTATTCTCCATGGACGTGGGTACAGTCTGGACTACGCACTGCTGGGAAACGTCTGCAGCAAAAACCCAAACTCACATATGTTATTCCTATGATCTTGGACCGTTTTATTAAAATTTTCAAACACAAACAAGTTGATAAAAATAGGGGAAGATCGTAGGAATAATGTGCCAGCTCGGTTTCAAGTTATTCGTTGTCGCTTAAATAGAATTATAACTGGAATCATGTGCTGTGGTCGATTTACCACAGGAGCCAAACACACGCTCTCAGCATACAGGCCCGACTTTGACAGCTTGGAGTAATCCTTATAGCTTAGCTCCAACTATGAGAATAAATCATAACAATTTGCGACACGAGCAGACCTCAGACAGAGAGTCCTGCAGCGTCTGTCCGCCAGCCGCGACATGTCATTTTGAAGCTTTAAGTGTGATTGAACGGTGAAATCAGGTGTTCCGGTGTGTTCTAGTAAATCAGGGTGTCACCCGGCTATTCCATCATGAAGCATCACTGTGGCAGTGTGACCTTGGTATTTCTACGATTCAGAGCGACCGTCCGCCATGAAGAACAAGAAGCAGCAGTCGCCAAAGGCTTGTTACCTTCTAGCCAAGCTGCAACACCGGAGCTCATCCCCACTGTGAACCTGTCACTGTAATCTCACCGGAAACCTTCGGCCTGACTCTTTTGGAAATAGAGACAAAAGAAAACACTTTGCCGTGATGACTGATGTTTGAAAATCGACCTGTTTTTCACTATGCAGCTTGGCTAAAAAGTAGAAACCGTGCTAAAGGAAACACAAAGCTTTGGAAGCATGCCTGCCCATGGTAACCCTGTGTTAAGGAGGCCCATTATCACACACACACACACACACACACACACACACGCACACACACGCCGCACGCACGCAAAACCATACTTATAATGCTACCTTAATTTACTGTCTAGGCTTAAAATCTGCTTTTTTAGAATACGTAATTCAACACACACTCAAACACAGGCGTACGCACATACAAACGCACACCCTCACACACACACACATTTTTTTCTCTTCTGGGAAAAATAAATAAATAAATAGATACAATCTGTAAAAGGTGCATACTGATAAGAGAGAGAGACCCCCTTTTAGATACACACGCTATCTCACGCACTCATACATACATCCTGTACTAAAACGCAGACGCACACACACTCACACACACACACACACACAAACAGACGTAGTATACACACTCGCGCGCAAACACTACGCCCTGCTCGCACAGGATTCGATACTTAAAACTTCTTAAAATTCTCCTAAAATAAACCGAGCAAAAATACATTTATAGGACCAGCACCCCGATTGTGCAAACAAATCAAGGATAAATTAAACCAATAACATCATGAATATAAAACAAAATAGTCATGGCTAGCCAGTTTTGCACAATACTGAACTGTTAAATACATAGTGGGTGTGGTCTGTAGAGAGTGTGTGGTTGTTATCCAATAGGATTCCACGCTGAGAGGAAGAGGAGGGTCTCGGAGAGGGAAGTGAGGTTGATTGATGGACAGATCCTCTGCAGATCCATGTCCGGAGTCTTTTTTTTTTTTTTTTTTTTTTTAAACTTTCAATCTGTCACATCCCTTCTTTCCTTCACCCTCTTTCTCTTTTGCCCTGTTCAACACAAGCCTCGCGAGGGCCCAAAACCAAAAATGAACTCAACCCAGTGATGGAAGGAGAGGGATGGGTGGAATAACCAAAGATGAGGGAGGAAGGAGAGAGGCAGGAGTGAGGAACGGCGAGGTATGAGGCAGAGAAGGGGGCTCGCAGTCTCTGCTTGGCCACCGGCTGCTCCTCCTGTTTCCTGTTTGGCGCAGGAAGTGAGCGCTGCAAAAGGAGGAGAGAGTGGCAGAGGAGGCGAAGCCAGATCAAGGTGAGTTCGTCTCTCTCTGGCTTCCCGTTGGTCAGCGGTTGAAGAGCTGGCTGGCCAGAAAGAGTCTCTGTCAGTGGCCCCCCTCCCCCACAGCGGCCATGTTGTGGCTGCTGGTCCGTCCCTCAAATCCTTCCCCCCTGTGGCTGGGGGTGGTCTGTCAGCTTAAGCCTTCCCCCAGGCTGGCAGGGCTGTGCTCCAAGGTTCCCAGCTTTGGAAGAGGACGAGGAGAAATGAGATTTCAAACAGGGTTGTTTCTTGCCCCTGTTTGCTCAATACAGCGCTTCATCATCAGTGAGCCAAGAAGGAGGAGCTGACCTTTGACCTTGAGTGGGTGCGGTCAGATATGAATCCTTTACTGACCCCCCCCGTCAAGCTGGTCTGCTGTCCCCTACCCGGCTTCCATGGCGGCCAGACAAACAACAGTAACAACCCCAAGGTAGACATAGGAAATGAAAACAATAAACACACCATGTCGACTCTAAACGATCAGACTTCCTGCTTCTGTTGTCGCCTTTACCTCTCCTTCCACCTGTCTTTTTTTTTTTTTTTTTTGCTTGACTCTGCTCCTCTGTTCTTCACACTTTGAGGACATGATAAAACTGTGAGGCACTTTAGAGACACACTCAGACACGTGTGGAGAACACACACAGTTACAGAGAATCAAAGATCACACACATACAAGCATACACTCATATAGTATAGCGTATAGTGTGACAAACTCTAATTACACAAACTTCCAAACATTCAAACACACACACACTCATATAAACCAATAAAATCATCATAATCAGGTGTTTAAGTTTGTGTCACTGGCCGCCATTGTCCAGAGGGTTACATCTGGTAGAGAGGCAGACAGTGTGTGTGTTTTGTGTGCGTGCATGTGTGTGTGTGTGTGTGTGTGTGTGAGGGGTGGGGACAGACAGAGCCAGTCATGGCGCTGTTTCCCAGCGCTGACAAGTGTCAGTCTCTGATGATGTCAGAGGGGCCAGTTGGCCAATCAAAATCCGCTGAGCTGACCCCTACAAACTCGTCACGCACTCCAAATCCTCGTCCTCCAATAGCCCGCTGTTCCTCTGCCGCCCTCCTCCAATCACAACCGAGCCTCTGTGATGCCCCTCCTCCCTGCCACCTTCCTCCTCCTCCTCTTCTCCTCCTCTTCCTCCTCCTAGCAGCTCCTGCCGCTCCTCCAGCGAGGAGGGTCCATGGATGGAGACTCCGCCTCCTCCTCCTCCTCCTCCACCTCCTCCTCCCGCCTCTCCCCCGCCCTCGCTTGGACTCAGGCCGACCGCTCGGTCCCTGTGTGTTGCTGCTGCTGTGTGGTACGGGAGGAGGTTGCCGTTGGGGCTGTGCTGGGAGATGGAGGAGGTGTTGGAGGTGGTGTTTGTGGTGGTGGTGTTGCCGTTGAGGATGTTGTCTGCAGCGTGCTCCATCTCCTCAATGGTCATGTCGCAGGCATCAGCCAGCTCGGCTTTGGTGGCCTCGATGAAGGACGGGTCTTGGGCGAAATGGCCTAAGCCCTCCGATATTAGTACCTGGAGCACGGGAGGGATGAAGGAGGTGGTCAGGGAGAAAGAAGGAGAGAGAATGGATGGAGAGGAAGTGAGGAGGGTAGAGAGAAATGGAAGGATGGGAAGGGAAGGAGGAGATGGTGGTGGCACAGGGGAGAAACAGGTGTTAGGAGAGAGAAGGAGGGGAAAAAGGGATGGATAACAAAATGAGTATGGCAAGGAGAGAGGGAGTGAGAAGGCAGAAAAAAGAAAAAGAGGCAAGGAGATAAAAAGGAAGGGTTATGTTTATGTGAGTTTATGGATAAAATCGTTAAAATACAAATTTGAGCATATAATCACTGATCTGTGTAACTACACAGTCAGAAGGTGAGCTTGCGCACCGTGCAGACACACGTAAAGACAGACGCACTGACTCATGGCTGAGTGCAGATGTTTTGTTTCAGTGAGCTACGATGGGCGATGTTCCTGCACAAAGACAATTGCAGCACTGTGTTCTATGGCAACCCCTACCCATCTGGTGCTGCCGCGCTCCCTGTAGTACGAACCAAATGCTGGGAATTACTGTGCGCTGAAGTAGTATTTCACCCAGCTCTGGGTCACACACATGCACACACACTCACTCACCGCCTCCACCAGACTGCCTGCGCTGCCATGAGACAGTGAGCTGGCATCTTTGCCCAGTAGCGAGGGCACTGTGAGTGACACCGGCCGCTGTGCTCTCTGATTGGGCACTGACACACTGGGGGTGGGGCTAGGGCTGGGCACTCGGCTGTTCCCGTTACTGTCACTGTACCTAAGGACAGTAAAATGTGTCACCGCCATTAAATGATAGCATACAACATGACTGCAACAGTTTATTTAAGATGAATCTGAACGAGAGGCAAGCAATGTGATAAGCAATGAAACAACTGAACGTAGCACTGTGCCATTTTATTGCCCTTTACTGGAGCAATAAACTTAATCCTAAATTCTAACTGCACATTAAAACAGGGTAAAAACAGAGCCCCATGCTGAAGAAAGTTAGGGTTAGGGTTCAGTCACATCAAAATATGACCAAATTGACCACTGGATAATCTTAATTAAATTTTCAGGAATTAATTTATATCAAAATTATGATTACAGCATGCACAGTTGAGCTCTTACCAAGGCCCACAGTTGACTGAGGGCAAGCTGCTGTTGAGCTTTTCGTGGGAATTGGTGCCCTCTAGCCTCAGGGAGGGCACATGCTGGTAGGAGGCATGGCCACCATGGGCTGCAGCAACAAACACAACAACAGCAAATCTCACCAAACATCAGCAACAACAAATCTCTACCATATGAACAGCATGCACTTGTAAGATTACATTAGTTTCTAAGTAAAATCATAAATAATAAAGAAATAGCTTGTCATGCCAGCTATGTGGGTGCCATATTATCCTTGCTTGTTTATTTTGAGAAAATTTAAGTAGGGATTATGCAACAGTTTTGCCAATAATCATGACCAGCAGCTTGTTTTTCCTTCCAGCTGTCAGCACTGACCTGTGGGGCTGCCTGGAGGCGTGGAGCACAGCCGACTGAACAGGGTGGGGGAGTGACTCCGTCTGAGCAGAGGACTCAGCCCTGCTACTGCCAGAGCCTGCGGGCCGAGGGAGGAGAGAGACAGTGTTAGACATGAGAGGGGTCTGAAGGTTATATCTGTGTAGTGGAATACACTGTGTGCCATTTGGCGGATGCTTGTGTTCACTGTGAGTGGATTGGGTTTCTGCACGGGTGTGAGAGTGGAGCGGCCCGGGTGGTGTTAGTGCCTTGCTCCTCCCACCAAACTGCACGCCCAAGTGCAGCTGTGCATGTATGTATATATGTCTTTGCACTGATTTGATGGTGTATGGATTTGCATATGTGTGTGTGTGTATGTTCATATGCATGTATTTAATTTTTAGTTCTTTATCATATTCTCTCAGCTTTTCATTTTTGTTGTTGTTGTGTCTCGTTGTGTTTTATTGTCTTTTTGATGTCTTTAATTTTCTTTTTTGTTTGACCGTAAAGCACACTGCATTGCATTTGATTGTGTGTAATGTGATATATAAATAAAGGTTGAGTGGTTTGAACTGGTTTGGGTGTGTGTGTGTGTGTGTGTGTGTGTGTTTTCTACCTGATGGTGTACAAGGTGTAGCGGTAGCGCTGTCTTCTGAGAGACGTCTGTCCTCGTCTGTCTCCTCAGACACTCCAGATGGAAGGACGATCTCCGCCCTGTGACACACACACACACACACACACACACACACACACACACACACACAATTAGTAACATTGGTGAAGCTGGATACTTGCAGCTAATGCTACAGACAAACTGTTCCAACATTTTCCTAGTATTAACTTTGTGTAGTGTGTGTGTGTGTGTGTGTGTGTGTGTGTGTGTGCGCGTGTGTGTGTGTACTTACCCAGTGCAGTGGGGCAGAGGAAGACTCTCCTGGGAGACTGCCACCCACCTCCTCTTCTGTCTTCTACCTCTTCCCCTTCCTCCATGGGAGTCAACTGCTTACACTTATCATCATGATACACCAGCCTAATGCACACACACACACACACACACACACACACACACAGATTAATGTAATGAACATCAATCACAATAAACTTATCTTTGTGTTTATTTTAAAGAGCATATGTGTGTGTGTGTGTGTGTGTGTGTGTGTGTGTGTGTGTGTGTGGTTCATCAGCACATGTCAGAGGAGAGCGAGTGGTCGTCGTCATGGTACTCTCTGTCGTCGCCGTAGCTTTCGTCGTACGTCTCCTCCGTCGATCCCTCCCCTCTCCTGATGATTGGCAGACGGCTGTCGCTCGAGTCCGAGCTACGGGACCACAAACCGACAAAACAAACAAACAAACAAACAAATGCATGAACAAACGTGCAAAATAAACAGAAACAGAGGCAGCAGACAGAAAAAATAGATGGACACGCACACAATACGTCGACAGACACACACAAACAGAGACAAACAGAAAAAAAAAAGAAGCAGTTGATTAGGGAAAAACCTCGGACAGCAGCTTGGTGGGAGGGAGAGATAGAAAATATCCAATGAGGCTTAACTACTGTTACCGTGGGGAGGAAGAGGAAGATAAGAGGAAGAAGGAGGAGGAGGAGGATAGTTATGATGAGGGGATAAAAGCTGGATTGTTAGAAGCAAAATGGTGGAAAAGCCTTAAAGGTAATATCCAGAATATGACAAACTGTTAGCATGATTAAGGTGCAAACATCTGTAAAAGACAAAGAGGAGGGGACTTAAGTTGATGGATTTGTAACAACTTACATTGTTAGCTAATGTCTATAATGCTACAACAGCAATATTTGAATATACTGGACCTGGGAGATAAAGTCGTGTTTTTTCCAAGTCTTAATACTGCTACGGTGAGATAAAGTTGCTCCCTTTGTTGCTGTTGTCATCATTTGAAGGCCATAAAGACCTCGAATCAAAAGCTGACAGTTTTTTTTTTTTTTTTCTTTTGGCCCGGACTTGTGTTCACAGCTTATGAACATAAAACACCCTCGCTGTCCCGATGCCTGTACTTTCCAAATGTCAGCTGAGATCTCTGTTGCAAGGTGTTTTTCTGGGGCAAGGCTTAATCTGAACGGAAACTCCGAAAATGCGTTTTGGTCTCTTTGTGCTCCACAGATGCCATGTCACCCCATCTCGTCACAGCTGTTCCATACTCCAGATGGAAGCATTGAATTGACAATCTGACATTTAAATTTCAGGCTTTTCTTCATCAGACTGTTGCCATATTATAGGAAAGACGTTTAACCTCCCCAAAACCACACGTTAACGGTAAAAAACATTACAGTGACTTGTGCTCTTAACTGGTGTGTTGATCAAAAGGTCAAGATTCAAAAGAAATTCAAAACAATAATGTTTAATTTACAAGAGTGCTTCCTCTGTTAAGCTGGGCAGCCACACAGGTGATTTCACTTGTGTTGGCTGGTTAGACCTGCCCTGCGTTCCAATACTCATACTACTATACTATTTAGTAGGGAAAAAAAGAATTAGTATGTCCCAATACATACTAAACTACATACTTTGTAAGGGCAGCTGCAGTACATACTAAAAGTAAAAAGTATAAGTATGCGATTTGGAACGCAGGGCTGGACTCAGGAGTGACTGTGCTTGACTGACATCTCATTGGCTCTCCTATGACAGGTTTGTTGCACTTGTTAGGGCGGGACAAGTGAAAACACCTGTGTAGGTGCGCTGGGTCTTTCAGCTGGTGCCTTGCTGGGAAAGCTGAATGACACTGATGAAGGTCTGGAGCTGAGAGATTGGTCTCTTCTCTTCCCCTGAATGTTTTATCAAAGCAATACAAAGGTTTTTTTTTTTGAGTGCAGACCTTCTTTTGCAAACATTATGACACCGTGCTCGTTTCACCAAATTTGAGGAAATCAGCCTGGGTTCCTTTTGTTTTCTTTAGTTGGGTGCCAGCACAAAAACTCTCTCCCACATTACTGAGACAACAGCCTGATGAAGAAAAATAAAATTTCTAAATGTCAAGGTGTCCTTTTAGCTTACAGCAATGCTGAGGCCCCTGCAGCAAACTCTGGGTTAGAACATTTCAACCAGACTGGCTATTGTTGTGGATGTGTTTGATCGAGCTCACTTCTCTGGGTGCTGTTTTCCTTGTTGCTATATCAAGCTCATCCAAAGACACAGTGCATCTGACAGCTGATACTTGCAGCCCACAACACAGTATGCACCAGAACTTCACAAAACTCTCACCACTTATCGAAGCAGGGAAAGTGAACCGCACTTTAATGTGTAGTGCAGTACTGTGAACCCTGTAATCCTCTGTGGTTATAATGCTATTGAACCTCTAAATGTACAAAGCATTTGCACTTAAAACAAGTAAGTAGTGCAAAGTATGAGCTTTCAGATGCTGCTTTACATTAATGTTTTGCTATTTCTAAGGAAAAAGTGCTGACAGTGTCTCTAACCCAGGCCTGCTTTATGCAACAGTAAAACAGAAGAGAACGGCAGCAACAAGAGCCCTCGATACGAAGGGTTTGGCCACAGTTGTACCAAAGAGCTTTGGTAAGCAAAATTCATAATAGCAGCATGTATATTAGCTTTCGCTATAGCAACCAAAGAGGCATTGTGCATAGCAACCAGTGTCACTATAGCACTTCCAGAGCTATAGTTACGCCATTCCATATTGCATTATGGAAATATACCTTTTGGAGCCCACGTAGGTGACTAACACAACACAGACTCGCCCTCTTTCTCTCTCGCGCTGTCTCACGCACGCACACACACACACACACACACACACACTTAAACACACACATAAATTCATTCATTTGCACTTTCATGCACACACACACACACTCTTTCTCTGTCTCCTGGCAACATACCGCATGAGGGTGTCATAAAAACACGTCCTGCTCGCCACCAGAAAAAAACAAAAAACAAAAAAAAAAACAAGGAAAGAGAGAAAAGGAGGGAAGGAAAATGAAATGCAGGAAAAAGAATAAACAAAGGAAGGAAAAAGAGTGAACAATCTGAGACACAAGTCATACTCAAATGTAATCTTGACATTTGGAATTGGATATTCTGTTACTCTGGAATGCTTGTAAGATTGGGGGAAAAATACAGAGGCTTCCAGCTAACTACATTTCTGTAATGATGGACAGCAACAAAGAGAGAGAGAGAGAGAGAGAGAGAAAGACACAGAAAGTCAGAGAAGTACATTGGCTGTTCCTGGCATATTTTGAGGCAACAGCCGACATTTAATTTTGGTTTATGGTCACAATAAAGTGGTTGCTGCTGCCTGAACTAGGATCAAAACAAGGATAATGATACATTGTTTCAAGTCAAAGCACCACTGCTACAACCAGGAGAAAAACATATTTAACACTTACTGAGACACAAATTTGTAAACACTCTCACCTTTTTGGAGGGAAGCACCAGGCAGACCTCGGCAGCAGGATGGGGGTCAGCGGCTGCCCCGTGTGCCCGTCCACCGTGCTTATGGACGGGCTTGGGAATCGACTGATGCCCTGGGTCGCCACCCCGCCCATGCCCGTGTTGTTGGCGTTGTTGATGTTGGCGTTCGAGCCCGATGAGGAGTAAGAGGAAGGGGTGAAGGTGGTGGAGTCCATGAGCTTCTCGTGGGACGGGCTCTCGCCTTCGCACGGCGAGCCCTTCTGGCTGATGTGCAAGGGACGCTGGGTGGTGAAAGACTGAGGGAAGGATCCACGGCCGTCGCTCTGGTTGTAGTAGTTGACGTGGTTGCCGAACAAGCCGCCCGTACGCTGTGGGGAGGGAGAGAGAGATACAGAGCAGAGGGAGGAAAAGAGGGGAAGGAAACAGACGAAACATGGGCAGATAAAGCAGGAGAAGAAAAGAAAAAATGGGGAAATGGGGAGAGGGTGGGAGGGTGGGAGGGTGAGGAGTAAGAGAGATTGATGGAAGAAAAGAGAAAAGGAGTGGGAGGGAAAGGAGGTGAGACAGAGAAAAGATGGGAAAAGAAAAGATAAGCATGGAGAAAAGAGGATGACAAAGAGGGAGGATAGCAGAAAACGATGTCATCTATTAGTCCAATGTTTTAGTGAAGTTATTATTATGTTGCTAGACTCTAACAACCAGGCAAAACTATTGCATTCAACAACAAAACTTTGCTCTGCCAAGACAAAAATGTAGAGCACAAAGCAAAGGACTTGGTGTCAGAAGCCATGGACTGTTTGTAGTTACAGAGTTTTGGTTTTCCCAAATTAGTTGGTCCTGCTTGTCCCACGGAGTTAGATGCATTTAAAATCCTCCACTTTTGGATACCGCAAAATCCACTTGTTAAAATTAGTCGTAAGGTAGAATGAGATTGTAACAGTAGCCTGATGCAGTTCCTAATTCAGTACAAAACACAACAACAGACTTTGTAGAATGACACCTGCAGGTCGGGGTCCTGTTTTACACGATTTGCAAGTTGAAATTAACAGACGTGCATCATGTCTGCATCGCACGTATTGGCTTCTGACTCCTTTTTAACTCAAGACTTGCAGAGGAGTTCTGTCTCTCATGCCATTTTGTGCCCTGAATGAATTTAAACCCAATACTTGCAAGGAGGGACACAAAATGGGGAACAAAATGGAACATGAAAAGTGTGTCTGTAGCGATGACGGTGAAAATGGCAGGCTGGTGACTTACCCTGTCAGCAAAGGAGCACAAGAGGTTGTGTTTGAATGTGTGTGTGTGTGTGTGCAGTTTTCTCTTGGAGTTACAAGCATCAGGTGCTTCCCAAAAAAATGAATCAAAATTTCATTGAATGTGTGCGGTGATAGGTAACCAGACTATGTGGCGAAAATGGGGCTTTTTGTGACCTTTAATGTCCTTTACATCCGTGCGCGTGTGCTCATGCAAGCACGTGTATGTGCAGTAAGTGCATGGAGCAATGATGGGGCTTCAAGCTGGATGCCGATCATCTCTCGCTCGCTCTCTCTCTCGGGAGAGGTGTGTGAGGGTGTGTGTATCCGACCTTTACCCTGAAGATATCGTCCTCTGATGCAGCTGAAACAGGCTCCTTCAGGCCTTTATCCAGCTCCTCCTCCACAGTCAAGTCTCCAGAGATGGCCCTCCGGATCTCTGGACCGATGTCGTGGAGTGTCCGCAGGCCCGCCTACACAAAGAGGAAAACACACTTTGACACGTACGTGAAATCCCTAATGAACCCCTGATCGCAGGCTAATATAGTGGTTTGTTTTTGTACCTGCAGAGACAGAGCAGTCTTGGGGGGCACCTTGGCCACAAGCCCCTGTTCTTTCCTCTTCTTAAACTTGCGGAAATATTCCTGGATGAGGAAGGTGGCGTAGAACTTCCCGACTGTTACTTCGTCATCTACAGGAGAAAATCAGACAGATACTCAACATGTTTATGTGGTGCTGAAAACTCTCCTGCAGTTTTTTCCTGCAGAAAACTCACTGCCAAATCATTTGTGTCTCAACTAATCGCAAAAAACATGTTTGGTATGATAAAAGGTTTTGCACGTGTTTAGTATGTGGCTACTTGTGATTATAGTACTCCCAGATGTTGACTTAACCAACAGTTGTGTTTGCTGTTGGCTCGTCTGGAGCGGAGCGTCAGCTGAATGCCTGATTTGGTGAAACTGTTTTGTAAGAACCGCTTACCACCAGCAGGGGGAACTACTTGATCCAGGAGTTTCATGCTGGTCCTCTTCCAGATCTTCTTCACGATGGCCCTCAGTTCTTCGTTAGCCTGCTCTAGGTTACCTACACACACACACACACACACACACATTTATTGGATCAAGACAGTGCAGGCTTGAAAACAACTGAGCACACAGCCAGGTCAGTGCTCAGAATATAGTACGAGTATGATTTGTTGATCTCTGTCAGACAGTGTATTTTGTGTGTGTGTGTGTGTGTGTGTGTGTGTGTGTGGGTGTATGTGTGTTTGTGTGTTTGAGTGTGTGTTTCACCTTCGGTCTTGATCCTGAGTGCGGTTCTGACCAGAGCGAACAGTGTGGCGTTAAACATCACCGTTCCATCGCTGTTCAGAGGCATGTTCATTGACACCAGGCGCTAAAGCAGAGAAGAGACACACACACACACGCACACACACACACACACACACACACAGTGACACATAAACATATGTTTACAATTAAGCATTGTGTGAGTAATATTACTTGTGAGCATCAAGTCAGGATACCGGTGTTACTATGTGTCTGCCTGTTTGCTGTCATTTGCTCCAGCTTGTGAGCACTTTGCTGAAAATGAGCCAGCAACAGTTTGGCAATATGGTCGTCATTGGTCTTAATGAAAATTAACAGGGGACGACAGGAAATGTAATTACTGTCAGTCGTCTCTCCATGCAAAAGCTGTTGTCCATGTACAATTTGTACATAGTCCTTTAACCCCTTTCTCCCCCCTATAAAATACTATTATGAAGGGAAAATGCTTAAAAAAACATTTCAAATTTTCGTATGGATTTGTTAAATTTTGATGTTTTGTGTTTTACTTTATAAAAAGTAAAAAAATAAATAAATAAAAAAAAATACAATGCATGCAACACAACACAGTGTAATGCAAACCCAACCAAACCCAGTAACGGAACTCAAATTGACTCTCCCATTTGGAAAGGATGAATTTCTTTTGGCAGAATTCATGAATTCATTACAATCAGTGTGTTCACAGTGTTAGGCTGCGGTGTGTGTGTGTGTGTACCTTGCAGGCTACCCTGTGTGGACAGAGCTTTCCAAAGCCGAGGGGAGGCTGGATTCTCCTTAGCAGAGTCACCACGTCCAGGTGCTTTATCCTCCCCCTGGAAACAACACAGAGCCTGAATCCAAACACTAGAAAGGAAGGATGATGACATGCTTCGCCATTCTTTGCTAATACAAGAGGTGAGTTGTGGCTTTTGAAGTGTGAGATCGAGCCATTACCTAGAGGCAGAGTCTACAACAGTCTACATGCATCAGGATAAAATGGTGTAATAATAAAATGACCCCTTTTACAGCTTTGCCAGCTATGCCAGTTTTGTTTTTTATTTTCTGAGCACATGCAGCCCACATGGCAAATTTTGCTCCCGAGGATCTGTTTAGTCCTTAATTTTCCCGCTCAGTCTAGCACTCAAATGCTATCCTTTCATATCCATGAGTCAGTCATGTGATTAAATATAGCCAGTTTAAGAGCACTCACTTGGCTTCTGGGTCGTATTCAGCCCAAATCCTCTTGAACTCGTCAAGGTGATGTGGCCCCAGGATTGACCAATCACGCGTCAGGTAGTCAAAGTTGTCCATGATGACGGCCACAAACAGGTTGATGATCTGAGGAGAATCAAGGTAAGGAACATTACTTTCACTGCATGAAATTATAACCCATAACACAAAAGCTAAATGTTAGATTACTGAATGTGATAATTATGGGTGACCTTTGAAATACCATATGCTTGAGTAGCCTAATATTCTCAAATATAACCTTCAATGCACAATTTATTCCAACTGCTGCTTTTAAAGCCTTATCATCATCACGTACACCCACTACTCACCATCATGCATACAATTCAGTGTTATTATTATGTTATTATTATTTTACTTTAAACAGATTCTATATGATTTTGAACAAGATAAGACAAGTTTACATTTGCAGTCTGAGTGATTTTATGAAGGTAGACAGTCCATATGGACACATTGGCAGAAATGTTGTCTGGACCTAAAACACCTAAAAAAGTTTGTTAGTGTTTTGTGTGTAGAAACGTTCGACTTGTGTAGTAAGAGAAATAGAAGTAGAAACTGAAACAGAAACAGAAGTGAACAGTCAGAAGGTACAGTGGAAGCCCCCCAAAACTGGCAGCCAATGGGCTCTGTGATTGATTTATTACCAATATTTGCCATCCTATTACTCTGATCTTGTTCAATCCTCTCCTTTCAATCTACATTTTTCTGTTTCTCTACTCACCAGAAAGGCACAGAGCATGTAGAAGCTGACAAAGTAAATGATAGCAAACTGGCTGCCACAGTCCTCGGTGGATGAGCTGTTCTCATTGGTCGATCCTTTCTCGCACGGCCGCATGGGTGCACACGCCAGCATAATCTCCTGCCACGCCTCACCTGTTGCACACCTGATGGACAGATACGTGCATGCATACACACACGCACGGATGTCGCCATACATATGCATGCAAAGACACGCGCGAATATAGATACACAAAAGACAAATCAAGAGGCACACATACACGCATAGATGTGCGCATGTGTGCGTCAACACACCAGCACAGAGTCACATGTGCACGTATGCATAAACACACACAGATGCATGGACGTGTGCGCATATGCGTAGGAGCATACAGGCACGCAGTGACACATGCATGTGTAGACACACACGCACATAGATACATATACATATAAGCAGACATGGGGACACACACACACACACACACACACACACACATAAACACAGACAGACATAGACATATGCAGGTGTTAGAGACTGAACATCCTACAGAGCAATAAAAAAACAGGGACTGCAAAGTTGAGAGCATCATAGCTAAATTTACAAAGCAACAAATACACAAATCTAATGGATTTATTATCTGATTCCATGGTGATATTTAGATAAAGGCCTTCTAAATCAATGTCTTCCATTCTGAATACCTCCATACTCTTGAGCATGTGGCTGCTGTTTTGCCTTGAACTCATACGTTTGCTGTTATTTTTGATTAGTTGATTAGTGTTGACTTATTGTATTGTCTGTAAACTGCATTAGAAAATGTATGGAGTATCCAAGTCTGCTACTTCTCTGAATGGAAGCCTGCTGCTCTATATTCCATGAAAGGGTCAGCCCATAGAAATAGAATGGATAGAAGAGATACAGTAGATTACCACAGTAAACCCCTCTGTGGTTT
Source organism: Myripristis murdjan (assembly GCF_902150065.1). Taxonomy (NCBI): domain Eukaryota; kingdom Metazoa; phylum Chordata; class Actinopteri; order Holocentriformes; family Holocentridae; genus Myripristis; species Myripristis murdjan. The sequence continues at coordinate 11,859,788 of NC_044002.1, forward strand.
AATTTGGTAACGTAATACAGTGGCTGCCATAGCATTTTGATGACATTTCCATTGGCAGTGAAATGTGTGGACATCACATGATGCCCAGTCTATCCATCCACTTTCTGTGGATCCGTCTTTATCCCCTGCATGGAATCTTACCATCATCAAAACCACACAGGACAGAGAGGTTTCTGGGACTGGATCCAGGCAATTTAAATGAGCAATGTTTTGCCAGTGGAGTCCCACAACTGTGTAGAAGATAACCTGATCATTGGACCAGAATATTTGGCAGTGAATCAGTGTAACGTGTTAAAACCTCAGCATCTTTGACAAATATCAGCCGACAAGCAAGTACTTTACAGAGGTGTGCACAAACACAATTTGGCTGCTGTTAAAGGGAAATTCCTTTATATCTGCTTAGCAACTGGTGATTGTCTGTCAGCTCTTTTAGATGTTAACCAGCTTATTATGGTTATGTTTTGAAGTGCATCGCTAAACATTCGCAGCCAGAACTTGTTAACTCTTTGCACTGGCAGCAACAACATGCCCTTAGCATAAACTGACAAAACACTTTCCATCTTTGACTGTAACTATTTGCTGCAATTCAGTAAAAATATGTACAGCCGTCACTACATTTACTTTATCAACTACTGACATGAATTCTTAGTGATAACCTCCAAAATCAGATAGATGTTTTGCAGATTAAACAGGAAACAAAAAGAATAGAGATTAAAGAGGAAAACAGAGGAAAGAGATTAAGAGAAATGGTGGGGGGAAAAAAAGAGGAAGAAGAGAGAATAATGATGCTGACGATGAGGAGTGTAATTCACTTCCTCACCTGAAGAGCAGCAGCACCGCCTGAGGAAACGTCTGGAAGTTGTTGTTCCTGTTGATCTGCGTGTTGTCCCGCAGCGCTATTTTACCAAACATCTGCACAGGAGGGAAGGAAGTGGTCACAGCACACAGGACATGAGGTCAGCATTGACGGGAAGAAGCCACCGCTCTCTGGGCCAATCAGAATGAGAGGCCGGCTGTCCCCAACCAATCAAAACATCATCAGTGATACAAACCATACAACAGCTAGTGGAGGAGATAGCTAGAAAGGCAGAGAGGGAGAGAGAGAAGAGAGGAGAGACAGAGGAGAAAGGCTGGGACGAACTAGTGGAGGAAGAAAAGCGTAGGAGATAAAGACGAAGAGACTGAACGGGAACTCTGGGTGACAAGACTCCAGGAGGACAGACACAGGATGGAGGCCAGCTGGAGGAGAGAGAGAGAGGGAGGAAAAACAAGACGGGGGAAGGGGGCAGCTTACCTGCATCCCGATGACAGCGTATATGAAGAATAGCATCACTATAAGCAGAGCTACGTAGGGCAGAGCCTGAAGGGGAGAGACACACATCAGTAACATGCCAACAAGTCACTTTGCACAGAGTTACAGTCAGTTCACTTTCACTCAAATCCAGATCTGATCTGTGAACTGATTTTATCATTCAACAAGTTTGATCAACTTTTCATTCAATTCATTCATTTTCCAAACCACATCCTAATTAGGGTCACGTCCTGTTTTTTGTTTTTTTTTTATACATATTTTGAACATTTAAAGGACTTTGCACAATCTCTTCTTCTTGGGACTGTATGAAGTGAAAGTGAACTGGTCTGTAACCCTGTGCGGCACAGCACCAAAAACAACCCTCAACCAATCATCTGACTTTGGAGTGAAAACCAAGCTCAGGAAAATAGAAGCCGCTCTCTGAGCTTAGCCAGGAGAGCCAGTCCTAACAAATGTTCGCTGAGCCCCAAACACGGCCAGTAAAGCTGTTTTTTTTTAAATTTTATTTAAGACCTGGGCCCTTGTGTAGAACTAGGCTCCTGGCTAATATTACCCCTGTGCTTGGGAGAGCAGGGCCAAATCATGACAAATGCCACTTGGTGTTTTTAGTGAAAAATTGAACTGAAAAGGTAGAGGAGAAACTCAAATGTATCACCCACTAGCAAGCTAGTACAAGATAACAGAAAAGGTGAGAAAAACAGAAGCAAGCATGATAAAAAATAATTTTTTGCTTAAAACTGAATGTTAATTAATGCATGTGTGCACTGCTGAATCTTGGATGGACTCGTCTGTCCCATAATAACATGAGCCTGGTTGCAGTTGCACCATTATGGCTCGACAGCCAGTTGGACAGTTGACATGATGCAGCCCGCCTCGCCTAACACAAGAGAGAGAACAGATCATTTTTTAAAAAACTTTTTTATCAAATGATTTCCTTTTTTGGTGAAGTGCTTTGTCAAATTTAACTAGAACCCGCCTACAGGGGAATGGTGAGCTCTTCAGGGTTAGTAGTAGGGCGTTGGAGAGAGAGACTGAGAGAAGAAGAGAAAGAGAAGAAGTGAAGAACAAAGAGAGAGAGACCAGAGGAAGAGAAGAGGCGAGGGAAGAGGAGAAAAGAGATTGTTGGTGAAGGTTTTTGCGTCCCTGCCTGTGTCCCTACATCCCTCCCTAACACTGCAGCGAGTCTCCTAAACCTCCTCTCCGTTTCTTCACACCCTCTCTCCTTTGCCATCGTGCTTAAAGCTCTGATTGGACGAGACAGTCAGATGTACCGCCCCTCTGACTTTCTACACCAATGGAAGATGGAGAGGCGGAGGGAGGAGGCGAGGAAAGGAAAGGCGGCTTGTGAGACTCAGTTCGGCTGGATTTACACAAGAACAACGGAGACTTTTTAACCCCCACGCGACTCAGATCTGATATTACAAAATCATTACGCTGACACAACTAAAAACACTTCAGTTTGGGGTTAATTAATGACATAATTGCCTGATTTAGTGATATTTTATGGTCACAAAGTCAATTAAATTGAAAGTTTTATATTTGGAAATGGTGATAAAAAAAAAACAGTAAAATCAAATTAAGCTGCAGCTAACATCATATCTGGTTTAATCTTTTGAAACCTGAATAAAATTCCCTTTATTTCTTTCAAAAATATTTAAACATTGACACCTTGGCCTAAGAAAATGTAATTTTTCTGTCAAACCACAGGCCCTTGTATTCATTTTTTTTGTTTCTTTTCTCATATTCTTATATTTCAATATTTTTATTTGCATATAAAGTTTTAATTTTCATATATACAAATTTACAACTACTTTTTTTTTTTTTTAACTTATTTTTTTCTTTTTTTGAGATGAGACTTTGTGGTTTCCATCAAAAATACATCTTTATGGGCCAAAGCAGTGATCTTTGTTATTATTTATTTATTTATTTATTTTCGAAAAAATGCAGACAACTGAAAAAATAAATAAAACATAAAAAAAAAACAAAAAAAAAACTGTCTTCACCAATGGGAGATGGAGAAGACGAGAGAGTAATTACTAATTACTATTTTTTTCATTTATGTAAAAAAAAAATAAGTGCTTTCCAACAAAAAAAACAAAACAAAACAAAACAAAAAAACAAATAAACAAATTACATTTTTTTGGGCCAAAGCAGTGAAAAAAAAGAAAAAAAGAAAAACGTACAAAAATTTAAAAAATATATATATTTTTGAACAGAGATAAAGGGAGCCTGCCCCATGGCACTTGGGTGTCACAGTTAAAAAAAAAAAAAAAGAATAAAAACTATGGGCCCCAGACAAAAGCTGTGATCTGAGTCGCGTTTGGGTTAAAGCTCCACTTCCCTCTGCCATTTCCTTCCTGTGTAAACCCAACCGCCCTGTTCCAGCATGTTGTGTCCGGTTCTCCCCTCACTTGGAAGGATTTGATGAAGGTCCACAGCAGGGTCCGAATCCCTTCCCCGCGAGACAGCAGCTTCACCAGCCTCATCACGCGGAACAGCCGGAAGAAGGTGATGGAGATCCTGGCGTTCTCTTCAGAGTTCTGCAGTCCCTTTTGGTGGGGTTTGGTGTTTTTTAAAAAACACACAGGACGCATGGGGACACATGCACATGGACGGGGAGGGGGCACAGACACGCACGCACACACACACACACACACACACACACACACACACACACACACACATATACACACATGCACACACACACACACACACGCACACACACACACACACACACACACACACACACACACACACAAACACATATACACACACACACACACACACACACACACACACACACACACACACACACACAGGAAGCAGGGGGGGATGTAGACATGGGTACACAGATACACCCACACATCCACACATCCACAGGCATCCAGACAAACACACACACACGCACATACACATATAGACAAAGACACACATACACATACAGGTAGGCATGCAGACACACACACACACACACAAACACACAGATGCACAAAGAAATGCACGCATCCAAAAAATAACACACACACATATGCCACATTCATATGCATATTCCCACCCACATGTATGTGTGGATGCAAACAGGCATATCACACACGCACGCACGCACACACACACACACACACACACACACACACACACACACACACAGTTAATAAATGGGAAAGCTGCGTCCTACAAAGTCCCATCAAAATCAACTGACAAAAAGAGATTTGGGAGAGAATCGGGCAATCATGCTCATTTTAGTGGCTTCATGGAAAAATCACTTGGCAGCAAACAGACGGGCAACAAACCACACAACTACATTTCTTTCTGGATACACCTGCTACAGCCAATACGTCTTCTTATATAGTGAGCAGGTCTAACCATGTAACGCGAACATCCCAAATTGTTTCAACAACGGTGGAAACTCCCATAAAAGACAGCCAGCCGTCTCAGAAATAGATTTGGTTGCTATGCTAATTCGCGAAATAACAGCAGAACCGATTCTAATCTTTCCCCCATTTCCCAGCTACATTATTCTTGAGAGTATTCTTCTCTGTGATTACAGATACTTATATCATGACATTCTACTCTTCATCCTTTTGGGGGTTATTTCCACATTCAACAATATGTAAATCCAGTCATGCAAGATGTTCTGCTTTAAGAGCCGTTGTATGCTGTGCCGTATGAAAAAGGCTTTGGTTGCCCTGCGCTAGTCCGGGCTAAAATAATAATATCCACAGACCAGTGGGCTGCTGAGATTTCCATCCATGAAGGTAATCTCTTTCATAAAACATTGACAACATTTCACAAGAGATACAGTACAAAAATCCCTGCCCGCAGAAAGATTTCTGTTTAGATAAATAATGCAGGGAAGCTGATTGTTTTTCTGTCACAGAGCAGCTGGCCACCAGGAGGAATCAATCTAACGATGACATTTAGGAGATAAGGATATTACTGTCCAGTGTAACCACCTCCAGGTAAAAACACAATCTTTTCGTGGCTGGAAAATCCCTTCATCTTTATTTTCTGGGTAATATGATCTTCAAGAAACCGCCTTATAATCCCAGCAGTCCTTGCAGAACCTCTTGCAATGATCACAGTGTTTTGCTTTGCATTCCCAAGCAATCAATAACTTCGAGTCCCTTTAAATCACTGCTGTTTTTCCAAAATGTGCCCGAGCAAGTGCAAAGCTGAGAGGCGACGTAACCCTCTAACTCGCCATTGTCTCATCCATCTACGAAGTGCTCGTCCATAGTACATTACTCAATGATGAAATATTCAGCCATCTAGCAGAGTGCTGTTCTAATATGGATTTATTTATTTATGCTGCTGCTGCTTCTTCCACGGGACAAAAAGGCTAAAAAAACAAAAGCAACGGCATTTTGCAAACAGCTTAAGGCATGGTGCACTTTACACAACACCTGAGGCTCCAGTGTATTATTCACATCAACGACCTGGTACAATTTAGAAAGCATTTCCATTTCTCCATCAGAGGAAAGGTGTGTTGTTAGTCACTCTGAAATCTAGTAGCTACACACAAGCAGGCTGGTAAAAATCTTTCAGCTCATACTCCACTATTACCATCAGCAACTAAAGTGATGACAACAGTAACAGTCAGTTAATAAGAAACAGGAACATCTTTACAATTTAAGCCTAAAGCCATACCATATATAAAATCTTTCCTCTACCAATCAAATGTGACCATGACACACAAAATCTGTCTTCCTGTCCCATGAATCGGTTTGCTGCCATTCGTGTGTTTTTCCAGGAAGCCGTCACTTCTTTGTGCTAATCCCACAGCAAATACACAGTGTGCTCCTAAAAGGGACCTGCCATTCTCCACACATCTTATTGTAGCTTGGCATAACAGATATCAAATGTTACTTTTCAACAGAAATATGTTGGAGATGTATTAAAAGGAATATTCAATTGTAGAAAATGCTCGATAAACATTACAAATTTGGATTTTTTTTTTTAACCAAGCCCATTTAGCATCTCTAAAATATAGTGGAGTCAGTTACTAAACATGTTATCAGAACTCAATTTATCAACAGAAAAGTACCCTGTATTGCTTTTGTGTCATAAATTTCATATAGAAGACAGTCTATTTCTGTTTTGTTGACAAGTAACCCAAGATATGAGCTGTCCCAAACTACACTGATGGATGTGTTGAAAATGACACCTCCCTTTTTAAGAGTTTAGGCAAAGTTTCTGTACTGCATGTAATACCACAACTGGACCACAGTGGGGACCATTGCACTATTGAGAGAAAGTGGCAGTGAGCGGGAGAGACAGAGGGACAGAGGAAGAGGAAGAGGGAGGAGGAGAGAGCGACTCTGAAGGCGAAGGATAGTTTGAATTATTCAGAGACAAACAAACAGACAGATTCACTGATAGATAGATAGATAGATAGATAGATAGATAGATAGATAGATAGACAGATAGATAGGGAGGCCAGTGAAGAAGAGTGGAGGAGGGAGAGACCGTGTGATAGCGTGACCATGATGGCTTGCACCAATGATGAAGCACTAAAGCGGCCACACCCAGAGAGTAACATAAGGAAAAAGGGGGAGCGAGTTGCAAGCCATGGGAGAGGTGGGGGCAGTGGGCGCCATGGCAACAACAGTAGCCACTCACAGGAAGATACAAGACTCCAGTTATATTATGCCTGCACGATATCGTGTCCTTCAACATACACACACTTGTGCATACACAGATAAAACTCCAAACAAGTAAAACTGTCAGCATGCTGCAGAAGATGGCAGTGGGAGCGGAGAGAGCGAGACAGGAGGAATGACAGAGAGACAGGATGAGTGCTTAGCCAAAAGTTTTGGATCATACCATGGATGGCGTAGTAGAAGGAGGGATGGAGAGGTTGAGGGATGGAGGGATGGTGGAGGAGGAGGGGAGGCGGACGAGGTTACCGTCGGGGCGTACCATTGGTCTTACCACAGGGGGGTGAGAGGAGGAAGAGGAGGAGGAGGAGGACGAAGAGGAGGAGGACGAGGACGAGGAGGAGTCAGCTGGCTTTAAGGAAAGGCAACAAAGATCAGCACTAGAGCAGCGCCTGGTTGTGTGTGTGCATGTGTGACTGTACAGTGCATGTACTGCATGTGTGTGTGTGTGTGTGTGTGTTTTAGCATTTGTGTACATGAGTGCGTGCTTGTGTGTGAATATGAACGGGCTGTAGTGTGTGTGTGTGGCAATTTCTCACTAGCCTAGACTAAGACCTCCAGGCTAGTCGAGAGAGTGAGTGTTCAGTCTCTGGTCAACCATCACATGATAGGAAGGTGAAAAAACATAATTTCATCTGGGCCAGGAGGGGGAATACTGTGTAATATTACTGCATATATCGAGAGAGACTGGCCCTATTTTCTTTGAGGGCCACAAGATCAAGGAAGCGATCCAACAACAGGTTTTCCATGTGAGAATAGCAGAATAGTGAAACATATAGGAGCGTTAGGATATTGGGATATTTCTGTCCAGTGCCTTGAGGGCAAAAATAATGAATGATGGCCCGGGTCAGCCAGGACGGGGGAAAGAAGTTGATTGCCTATATGTGTGTATACATTTATATGTATGCCACATGGGCCTATGGATGTGTGTGTATGATGTGTGTGTGTGTGGTGGGGCATTGAGGGGCGCCTCTGTAGCTATCTCTGTCTTCCTGCCAGCTGAGGATACAGTACAATAACAGTGTAGAGGCTTTGGCTACAGTTGGGCTAAGTTTACCAAATGCATCTTGTTAAAGGGAACCGCCTGTTTTTAATATGTGTTATTCAGGCTGCTCCATGACCTGGCAGTAGTCTTGCATCCAAGGGAAACTGGAATGCATTATTTGGGACTTTTACTTCTTATGCAAATTCACATGTTGATCTCAAATGCTTTAAGACAGGAACTAAATTCCTGACCGATGTTTGTTTGTGGTTCGCGGTGATGAACTGTGCCACATTTCAGTTTCAGCTACTCTCAGGCCAAAGAGTCATCAGAATATCACATCACCAAGCCAGGAGCTGCCTCTTTAGATCATCTCAGCTCCACTGGTGTGCAAGCCAGTGGACAGAGATGATTTTACATCTTGGATGCTTTTGGGGAAATCAGAGCCCATAAGACCTGAGTAACACTGAAAGCACACAGGCTGTATGTCACATATGGAGACATTCACTGGTCATCCCTGGTATTGCAACATTTTTAGACTGCTCAGAGCAATAGATTAACAACTAGTTTAATCTATGACTCGGGAACTGTTAAGCCTGAGTTGGTTGTGGACCCTGTTAAAATGCCTTAACACAATACGAATGCACTATTTCTCCCTTTCTTCTGCTGGAATCACACACACTGATCTGACAATGCAGTATTAGTAAGAGCTAAGAGCAGTCTGGAGTGTAGAAGGAATGAATGAGTGAATGAGGGAGGTTTTTAAAAGTAGTCAAACAGGGCCATACAGGGCTATTTCACCACAGAGGTACTATTTTATCGGGTTTTATTATACAATCTGATTGGTTGTGACCTCAACTACAGGGAGAGAGGAGGAGGAAGAGGGTGGTGAGTGGAGGAGTGTGTGAGGAGAGGAGTCACAGTTGAATGAGTGTGAGTCTGTGTGTGTGTTGAGGAGACCTGAGTACATTAATGTGTGGTGGGAAGGAAGGAAGGAAGGAAGGAAGGAAGGAAAAGGAAGAGAAGAGGGATGAAAGGGGGAACAACATGAGTCGGGAAGGGTAGGAAGGGTAGGAAGGAAGGAAGGAAAGAGTAAGGGAGGAAGGAGTATTTGAGGCAAGTTCAGAAGACACAGGACAGGACACTGAAGGGAGGAGGACGGGTGTTTGCATGTAGGTGTGTGTTTTGTATAAGGTGTTTGTTGTGGTTGAGTTGTATTGGAAGAGTGTCGGTCATGTTCATCCTGTTTTAATCCATGCTCAGTATCATGTTTTGTCTTGCTGTAGTTTAGGAGAAAGACAGCCAACAACCCACTGTAGTCCATCAAGAGAAAACTGCTCAGCCCTCAGTCACAGAAAGGGCGAGCTGGGTCAATTTGAGCATAATTTCAATCTGAATTTGCTCCAGTTTCAAAGTGAATTCAAAGCAGCCCCACCATAATTCTTAGAGTGAATGAATGGGTGGCTTAGTTCACTTTGAATGCCCAGCGAACTAGAATCAAATTAAACTCAAATCTCCCCACATCATATTTCTCCTTAGGTTTTAATAAAACTGCCATAACACAGCAAATCAGATGTTATTGCAGCAGACAGACTACAGTGGACTCGTGGCCCCGGAAGACCCATGCACAGAGTGACGTTGTAACCAGCAGAAATTCAGTAGAAAAACAAAACACCAGTAATATTTTTTTTTTTTTCAAAAATAAATACAGTCCATTCAAGCTGAACTGAAGTGCAGATGTGAGTCACTGTGGCCAGCAATACTTGCAGCTCACAGCGGCAGCTTATTTAAATAAAAATTTAAAGTCAAGAACTGTTTTCTCACATTGCACGTCATTTTTCCGGGCAAAACATTTCACAGTTCAGTAGGTAACATAGGTCTCCTGAAGACATTTTTACCTTGGTGTTTTACTTTTGGCACTGGACAATACATATTTATATATCTTTTTTGAAGGTATTTTTTTCTGTTTTTATTTTGAAGAATTGTAACAAGTGGATTTCATTTAAATTTGTAGTGTTTAGCATGATGAATGTACTAGGATACTAGGAAGAAATACAAATCACTATTAGAATCTCTTCTTAAATAAACAGTAGATGATTTGTTGACCTCTCAGGTCATATAAAATGCACAAGAGACCCATGCTGCCCAGCTTGCATTTCAGGTGAGCAAGCAGCACCGCAAACCAACGAGAAAGAGGAGAGAGAAAAGACAGAGATAAACATCCATAAAAGAAGAGTTAAATGCACTGAAAAAGGCTCAGAGAGAGAAGGAAAGAGAGGGAGATGGAGGAGAGGAGAAAAGGAGGATGCATTCCGATCAGAGAGAGAGAGAGAGAGTGAGAGTGATAGATAGATGCAGTCCATACTGGCATCGTCCGCAAGACACCGCTCAGAGCAAACCACTACCAGTCTGTTCACACTAGTTCTACTCAAACCAAACCAAAAAAATGTAAAAGAAATCATATAAGATTTAAGAAGCACCCGCAGGTTGCTAGGCAGACTTGGAGACCCGGAATTAGGGAATGAATCCGATTCGCTGACCTCGAAAAAGCAGCTAATCTCAACCAACAAGCACCCGTATTGTGGAACAAAGCAGCAGAGGGGTGCGCTCAATGGACAAATTTTGGCCCTTCAATATTTACTAAAGGGAAAGTGATGACTTCTTAAAAGTTGGCCTGTTAATGCACTTCACCGTGCAATGGAAGAGAGGTAGCTGTTGAATAGCTGCTACCATTAGTTTCTAACAGCATTACTCAATGTGTTAAAAAGCATTCATTTCTGCTTAGCGCCTCATGAAATGCAGCAGCAGGCTAAAATTAAAACTGTCTTGGTGAAAGGGTCCCAGTTAAAAAAACAGTCAGAGTTATCAGAGGATTGGAGTGCGGAGGGTTTCTTAAAAAAGAAAGACAAAAAAACATGGCAGCTCAAGAAAATTGCAACAACATTAATGGTAGCTTGGGCATCTCATCACCCAAATTATTAAAAACCACCAGAGGAAAAAAAAAAAAAAAAAGACTTGGGGCATGCCTTTAGGTTAGAAGTTAGAGAGGAAAAAAAAAAGGAATCAATCAATAAGAACTGCAAACCAATCAACCAAACCAACCAAACAGAAATCCAAACCAAGGTATTAAGTGCAGTCAGTGTCAGTGACCTGTATAGATGACAAAGATGTATATCACCGGCCAAAGATATATCATAACCATAAGTGTAACCTCAGTGTAGGCAAATCAATCAGTGGTTAAATATCATCAGCCTCTCGCAGACATCTCATATCTGATTTTGTAAAAATTTTCACAACTTTTATCTATCTATCTATCTATCTATCTATCTATCTATCTATCTATCTTGTATGACACTAGGACAACTCGCTTTTTAATCATTGGCAGCCTCATGAAAATTCATAGTGAAATGCCGAACCTCGGTGGATTCCACCAGATAAATTAGTTTTCTGCAAGGCAACAGCACAACATACAGAATTTTGTGATTGTCCGATCCCCGAAGGAGAATTTTCTGTCATAACTAGATGGAATAATTGAAAAAAAAAAAAAAAAAAAAAAAGATAGCCAAGTACAGTCGAGAAATTAGACCGGCGTCATTTATAAGACGCTTCGTCAACTCCCATGGGGACGGACAGATCTGCTTTCTAAAAGCAAGAAAACAACTGCCAAGCTCATGCACCCTTGGGATACGCGAGGCTGATTTGTATGCCTGACCAGCGCTGTCTGAGGTGAAACTCACACTGCATCCCACCACAGGGGAACATGCCAGTTTTCTAGTGTGCATCTCTTTTCCTTGTTTCATGCCCTCAAAACATTGGTAGACTAACAGTACTGGAGCCACACCATTGGATTTTCAGCGAAAAAGGTAGAAATAGGTTTGACGTAGCCAAACACTGGTGTAACTAACACAGTTCTACCAGACTTTGTCTACTCTGTACATGTACATAGGAATATTCAGGAATCTGCGGGTTACCTGGATGAATGGCAGCAAATTAGCAGCATGTGCACTTGTACAACCTCATCTAAAAGACTGCAGTGATTAAGCTCATAGGAGTGACTGTGGAAATCCATATCAATTTATTCTACCATTTAAAAAGGGGCAAAAAACTGATTATTTTAGTCTGGTTTGCTTATTCTAAATCTAACTTAGAATCTATTGGAATTAAAAGTAACAATAAAGTACTGTAATTAAAGGATGTATCCGCAGGAGTGAGGCGCAGTATGTTTTAATTGCTTTGTAGAAAGCGAGGTGGGATGCCATTTGCATGCCTCTGTGCTGTATCATGGAGTTGAAAGGTTTATGAATTGACAGCCAGTACATCAAAGACAAACTCCAAGCAGAGGATCTACCGACTGAGCTATTTCTCTTGAGCTATTTTTGTCCCCTGAGGAATTCAACTTGTTTGCTACGTGTACCAAGGATGGCTACAGATGTGACATCCAGTGGAACAAAATGACTTAGTTTCCTAAAAAAAAAAAAAAAAAAAAAAATTATATACTGTGGTTAAAACTACTTATATAACTAAGTCACAGACATCTCTTTCACAGTTTAAAGGAAAGGGTCTTTGTAATGTGATGTTCAAATGGTTCTTTGGCTTCGGAGCAGTCTAATAACCACATTAAAGCAGAACAGATGATTTCCTTCTCTGGCAAATCAGTGCAAACCGCAAAATTTAGGGTCTGCTAATGCTAAATGAATAGAAGTCATGTCCAGCCACACTTTGTAGTTTCACATGGTTGTTAGACGTCTCTCTTGCCAAAGAGCAATTTGAATATCACATGAATAAAACAGCAATTACCCCCTTAAGTGTAAATACGATAGACACTCAACATTTGACTTGTGTTTGGGATATTTGGCTTAGCATACACTGCATTCTTATTCAGCTCCACTGTTGACCATAGGCCCTTCACGTCGATAATAAATGAATTCATACATACATTTACATAAATTTCACGGGTCTGGAGTAAATCCATTTATGGATCAAATTGTTCCCCATGTCTGCATATTGCTGTTGTTGGACAAAAATATAACACACAACTGCAACTCTGGTGTTTTCCTCTCTTGAATTGAAAGTTTCCTTGGTCATTCATGCATTTATGCACAATCATGCCACCGGACACTATAATGCCAAAATACATGAGAGAATGAGAAAATCGGCATCCTTTTCACTGCAGAAAACCTTATGTTTTGCAGGTACATGGGTCTTGTCCAACAACAGCACTATAAACGAGGCCTGGATATACCACCTTTATATCCGTCATGCTATACAGAGTCAATCATGCCAGGGGAATGGACAATATCCCATGTGGCAATGATAAAAGATTACATAAAACCAATGTGAAACCAAACCAAGTGCTGAGACAATGCAATAGTTTTGGTTCTATTGACAAGTGCAATAGTTTCTGGTGCTATTGATGCTCAGCAGACCAAGGCATAGATACCTATCTGGAGCAGTTTCAAATATTAGAAAGTCCAAACAAAATACTGGGACTATCAAGAAAATCAAGCCTTAAGCTCTGTATTTTGATTGCCCTGCATCAGGCTGTTTTCCCTGCCAAACTCACTCAACCGTCTGTTGAGTTCAAATCTGGCACAGCTGAAGTTTCCTAATCATTTGAAAGCATGCGAGATGGGTATCAGTCCTCGGTCTGTTTGTGTGTGTGGGAATGGGAGAGCAGGCAGGCAGGAAGGGAGGGAGGGAGGGAGTTGGACTACTTACGTTAACCTCAGTGATCGCTATGTCAACAATGCTACCCACAACTATCAAGGCATCAAATGTGTTCCATGCATCAACAAAATAATGCTGCATAGGGGTGGAAAGAACAGAAAACAGAACAGAAAAAAAAACAGGACAGAACATAAGACATTTAAAAATGGAAAGAACGGAAATTAAAGGAGAGAGGAGAAAAAATGAGATAAAAACCGTTATATACATGAGCGTTGGAGTTATAGTTGGAGGAGAGAGGGAGAGAATCAACAAATTAAATGACAAAAAAAGGAAAAGAAAAAGGAGCAAAGTCTGAAAGAGATGGACAGCAGAGGAAGAGCAGCGGCGATCAGTCATGCTTGTCCATGAGAGGAAAATGTCAACAACAAGAACAACAGTAAACAACAAATTGCAACAAAATCACAACCAAAAAACACCTCTGTTGCTGCAGTCAAAAAACGAAAGGCGCACAAGGCTGTTGTGATTGGTTAGTGAGTTAGTTTAGTTAGTCAGGGAATCAAACCTGAGGACATGTCACAGTCTGGTGAAACAAAAAAAAGGAGGATTTTCTCAGTTTTTCTCAAGAACCCGGCAACATCTGAGGTATGGCAGGGAGAGAAGCTGTTTTTGAGGACTTCAAAGTGCAAACCCTTGCTTTTGTGGCTAAACCCTGTCCCTGTTGCCTCTACGTGCTTTACAAAAACCGAAGGAGAAGCTGTGGCTGGGGTCCCCCGAGTGGCAGCGGCCATCTTGGATTTAAGGATGGAGGGAGAGGAGAAGAAGGAGAAGGAAGAAGAAGAGGAGGAGGAGGAGGAGGAAGAAGACAAAAAAGAGAGGGGGAGATGGAGAAAAAGGGAGAGACTACAGCATATACTGGAGCATGGTGCGAGATACAAGATAGCGACACAGGAGAGTGGCAGGAAAAAGAAAAAAGGAGGGAGGAGGGAGAAGGAGAAGAGAGCGAGACAGAGAGAGAGAGAGAGAGAGAGAGGCAAGGAGAGCAAGAGTGGGCGTCGTACTTACGTTGATCTCACTGAGAATGACGTCTATTATGCTGCCAATTACGATGAGGAAATCAAACACATTCCAGGGATCACTAAAGTACCCCTACACAGGATAAGGTGAGCGGGAGGAGGAGGAGGAGGAGGAGGAGGAGGAAGAGGAGGAGGGGTAAGAAAGGTAGGTTAGAAGGAAAACAACATCTGCTGCCACCTCGCAGCCCTAGTAGGCGGTATAAGATCATGTAGTACACAGACTTCAGCCACGCCTGATGAACCAGCTAGAAGAAAGAACACGTTTTAATTCTGACTTTAAATGAACAGAATTACGCTTTTCCTTTGCTGTTCATCAAGCGCCGCTGAATTTCCTATTTGTTAAGGATGGCGGGTTAGATAGGACTTATTAAATTCCTCCACCTGCATCTCGGGGCAATTCCACATCACTGTGGCGAGTGATTACAAAGCGCACTTTGTTTACTTTAGTTATTGCAGCCAATTCATCAGCAGCACTGGTACAAAGTGAGCATTTATGAAAAGCATCTATACAGCTTCAGGCCAAAACAAGTATTATTTAGGGTAGTAAAAATAGCTAAGTTATCGTCTGTACTCTAGCAGTGGAGAGAGACGCTTCTTACAAAGTTATTATGGGATTGGGTTTCTATTTGATGCATGTGGCTTTGAAAAAAAAAAAAAAAATTAAAGCTTACTTGTCTACTTCCTGGTGTGGATGCTAACTTCCTGCTTAATAAGTACATTCAAGAAAAGCATATTCTCAGTGACAGCCGGTGATGTCACTTGGTTATTTTGGCCAGTAATGAGGCGCATGGCCTTTCAGGGTAGCTTTCCATACAATCTAAATTAAATCCTAGCTGGTAAGGATGATGGGATGGGACACAAAAACCCATGAATTTATATCTTTTTGCTTAAAATATGTCATGTTTACACTTCCGTAACATCAATAAATGTATATTCTCATATTAGAGAACAAAATGACTGCTTAAGGTAAAACTGTATGTACAAACTAATCGCACCCAAATTGTTTCGGGTGTCAAACGCGGTTAAACTGAATGACAGACGTAGGGAAGAAGAAAGGATCAGTCAGACTAATCCATATTGAGCCTCTTCTGATCCTTGAAGTGTGATCATAATGTGAAAAACTCCTCTAGGCACAACTCGTCTCCAATCTGGGCATTATGCAAATGTTACGAGGAATCCTAGGAATTTATTTTTAATGGATCCATTTCCACCGGGATTCTATTTGGGTGTGAAATCCGCACTGGCGTTCGGATCCAAACACTGATTTGAAGATCGGTGCAATATATTTTTATAATCTCATGTTTATGAATATGCACAGTTCTGCTGACAGGTAGAGGATGTGCAGTTATTCAGCACACTGCCATGCGATAAAAACAGAGAACATCAGGGAACCCGTGTTACTGTAGCTGCTCCGGGGGGAAAAGCTGAGACTGTGACATCTGTTGAAAAAGTGAAAGTATTAACAGGGTGGTTTTCTTTGGAACCAGTGTCAGTGCAGCTGTTTCCAGGGGGCATTTAAGGCTGTAACATTTCAGAAGTAAAGGCTTTAGTTGACGGCTCCTCTCTGTTTGTGCCAGCTCTTCAAAGAAAGGGTTTATTAAAGTCAAACTAAGGAAAACATGGCACATCCTCATGTTGCAAACCACTCGAAATGATGGATGAAAATGCCAAGCTGAATGTCACGTTACCGTCAGAGCACTGCCGGCTTCATAACAAGACTCCTTTATTTCTCAGTTCATTTTAAAAGATTTTTTTTTTATAGCTTCCTTTGCACCTAGTTTAGGTTCAATGACATTTCAATAGATACATCATCAACACAGGCAAGTTTAGGGGGTTCATTCTCATCCCCCCCATCCCACTCATACCAAAACAAGTTATTTAAACCCATTTTAAATACCAATATAACATATACAAGGGTCTATTGAGCCATGAGCTACAAAGTCAAAATAGATACATCAACATGGGTTTAAATCCTCCACGTTGATTTGAGGATATTGGGCATAAGGAATGTAACAGGTCATTCATAAACGCCGGGTAGCATTCTGTTATAATGAACCGATTCACTGTCTCATTTGAACATGGTGTGTAAAAGTGACACAAATGCTGTTGCTAAGTAACCTGGCAGGAGGCCTATCAGTCCGGCCAATACGCCTTACTAAAAGTCAGTTCAAGTTGACTTTTCAGACTTTTCATTCGCCAAACTTATGCTATTATATTCATTCATTCACTCATTCCTATATTATTAATTCAGTGGCTTCAAGTCCATCAGTGTTTTTCATAATAAGTTCATATAAAGTCAGTATAAACAGAAATACTAGCGCCAAAAGCTGAAGTTTCTCAAAAATAGTGTAATAGTGAGATATGTTCCCATCTGCTGCTCTAAGATTGGACCAGTAAACCCACCCAGTTACATAGCAACAGCTGAAAAAGAGGCAATCTGATTAAAATCCACATAATGCCGTGCACTAATCACGCTCGAATCTGTAATATCTTTATCATCTGGTGAAAATGAGATAGGGATTATGAAGACACAATTTAACAACAACACTGGTAAACAGTTATTCACAATAAATACAATTAATCGCCTAGAATGTTCTGTTCTGTTCTATTCTATTCTATTCTATTCTATTCTATTCTATTCTATTCTATTCTAATGATTATTTGTTGAGAGAGCATTTGAAGGCAGTGATTTCAACTATATTCTAATCTTGTCTACTCTAATGTACTTTGCTGTGTTTTCTGAATAGAGGTGTGGACCAAACATGGGCCTAAATGCAGTTTGAGGATAATCTGTTCTACTGTACTCTACTGTACTCTACTCTGGTGTGTTAGACTGCAGGGTGGTGGACGTACCCTGGGTTTGAAGGCGATGAGTTTGAGGATCATCTCCACAGTGAAGAGTCCGGTGAAGAGCATGTTGAGGATGTTCATGGCATCATTGAAAGCATAGGTCTGTCCATGGTGCTGCAAGGACACACACACACACACACACACACACACACGCACACACACAAATTCATACACACAAAAACATCAAGCAACATTCACACAGAAGAGTTTGGGCTATCAACTATATGATTTCTTTATGCTGGCGAGGACAACACTAGACTGTAATACTTCCTTTATAAGCATTAATTCTGTGTGGCACCTGCATGAATCTACTTGTGTTAATTTATGTGTGTGTGTGTGTGACCTACCTGCATGGCCAGACAGATAGTGTTGAGCAGGATGAGTGTGAACATCAGGTACTCGAAGTAGGTGGAGTTGACCACATACCACACCTTATACTGGTAAGGGTTCTTAGGGATGTAGCGACGCAGTGGCCGCGCCTTCAGGGCATACTCTACACACTGACGCTGTTGGACACACAAACACAGGTGTGAGTTCTCATAAGAAAAAAAAAAAAATCATATTTTTATTAAATTTTTGTGTGGTGATGCTGTATTCCACCTCATCATCACACTAGGTCTAACTATTTGGGTTCAGTTGCGCAGACTTCAGCTGAGAATGTCCTGGAGGAAAATCTGTCTTCTCCCAGTCCCCCTCCTCTCTCTGCAGCCCCGAGCTCTTGCTGAGACATGGATCATCGTTGAAGAACACGGTATCAGGGACTCCGCCTCGCTCCGTCCTCCAGCTTTAGTCGCCTTCTATCTAAACTACTGCAACTCCCTCCTGGAGTCCTGAAGCACCTCAGCGGCTACAACTCATTTAAAGTGCTGCAGCCCGCCTCATGTTCAGCCTCCCTAAACTCTCCCATGTCAAACCCCCTCCCCTCCCCTCCTTACCCACCCACTCAGCCTCCACTCCCCTCCCTCCTGCCTCCCAAATGACAGAATGACCTTCCGACTCAAAGCGGAGCAGCAGCGGCACTCCGTATCTTCCATCGTAACATGAAAACTCATCTCTTCAATACCTCACACCCACCTATCCCCTCTGAATTACATCCACTATGTACTATATATTCCTATATTCCAATCCTGTTTTGGTCATCTATATATGCTTACACGCCCACATACATTCACAAGAAATGGGACACCACATTCAATGTGCAACAAAGCACATTAAAAACAAAAACATAAAACATTTCTCCGGCCATAAAAATGAAAAAACACATTGGCAGACACACACACACACACACACACACACACACACAGGGTACCTGGTTCTTGTCCAGCTCACAGTTCTTGTACTCTTGCTCCCCTTGCTCCTGGAACGTGACAATGACGAAACCGACGAAGATGTTCATCATGAAGAAGGCAATGATGATGATGTAGATGATGAAGAAGATGGAGATGACCACGCGGTAGTTGTAGATGGGCCCGACGTCCTCAGCATGCGAGTCAATGGCCCGGTACAGCAAGCTGAGGGAGGGCAGAGCAGGAGAGGCAGAGAGAGGGAGGGAAAGAGGAAAAAGAGGAAAGAGAGACAACAGAGGGTGGTGAGGGTGAGAGATAAATGAGAGAGGTAGGAAGAACCGAGCGAGGCAAAGAGTAAGGCAGAAGAGAGAGGAAGGAAACTGTTGTGAAAAGATATACTTATAAGATATTGCTGTGAGCAGAAGTGCCACATTTAATTTTGTTGATGTTTTTGCAGGTGCATATTTCAAAAGTTTAACTTTTCAGGGAGGGGAAAAAGAATGAGCAATGCTTCTTATCCTTCTGCAACGATTATCAGAATGTCCTTGAAGAAGGCAGTCAGCCCTCAGCTGCTCCACTGGAGCTGCTTAGTGGCTACCAGTCAGGCACCATGGCTGCACTGTGCAGCTTTAATGTGTGCAAATGTGTGGTAAGAGAAGAGAATCCATGGTGGATATGAGCAACAAACATTCCCTGGGTAAATAAAGGTTAAACAAAGACATGTTATATCACTGTGCATGTGTGTGAGCGTGTCTGTGTGTGTGTGTGTGTGTGTGTGTGTGCGTGCGTGCGTGTGCGTGTATGTGTGTGTGCATACCCAGGCCAGCCCTCAAAGGTGGACACGGCAAACAGAGCCATCATGCCTTGCAGGACGTCGTCAAAGTTAAAGTCGCTGTTTTCCCACTGTCTCTGAGCTCTTTCTGGTTTCCCCACATCACCGTCCTTATACATGATGTATGAACCCCTGCAAACACAACACACACACACACATTTACATGCACATACACGCAGATGTAGCTAAAAAATATACACACAGATATCTCCTCCAATTTATATGGTACTTGACTGCATCTAACTAAACAATGTCCAAATTAAAATTCTGCAAATGGACAATATAAAGCAAAGAAGAAGAAGATGGAGAGACCTCTTACCTGCACTCTGCCTCAGTCTGTTTGGAGCTGTCTGTACAGAAGAAGAACTTGCCCTGGTGGACAAACATTTACTTCCTCATAAGAATGTGCACAAATTCACAAAAGGTTTATAAGTCTGAATTTGAAATAGCCCTTAACCTCATCCATCCATCTGCCCCGACCTCATGCTGCTTTCACATCACACTGGATTCACTGTAAATATGAGTTGCCAACTGGGGAAAAACGTTGACTTCAGCGATCTCTTAATGGCAATTCCATATAGGCTGCAAAATGTTTTGTAAACTCGGTGTTAAAGCCCCCTTCCAGTGATTTCATGACTACAGTCCTTTTCAAAACCCTCCTTGAAACACTCCAGTGATGTATTATTATCTCCACAGGCTTTTTCAAGTAAATCACTGGTTTACCTGGTGCAACAGGGGCAACAACTAATTACAGACAGCTGGCACAAGCTAGCCTGTCCCCTGGTTAACCTGCTGCATGTGAGACTCACTGGGATTGGTGGATTAACCACAAATCACTGCACTGTTTCAGGAGGAGTTTTGAAGATAACTGAGGTCATGAGGTCAGTCCAGGGGCCTTTATGATTTGCAGAAGGATATCAACACCTGCAGTAAACATACAGCAGGGGACCAATGTCCAAGGTAATAAAATTATCTTTTAACTCATACAATCAATGGACCTTTTTTCACAGCAGCCATTTGACATGAAATAACAAGGTAAGTACAGGTGTTACTAATGTCATTCATTAAGGCTCTGTTCCATAGACCAACATAGAATGGAACCTAATTGACTTTCATGGCTGCTGTGAAAAACGTCTGTTGTGCTTATGAAAATGGGCTGTATCTGCTGGAGGTCATTTATGAAAGATGAGGGAAGATAACTTGTTAGTAACAGCACCAGATATTATGATTTATTATGGGAATTCCATGCAGTTGAACAAGTTATAGTGACAAGAAATCATCCTGTTCCTCTGTGTTTTCCAGTATGACATGAAGCCAGCATTAAAGATCAACACAGCTCCCGTTTCCCTCCCTTCATCCTCTTTACCTTGAAGAGCTGCACTCCTATACAGGCGAACATGAACTGCAGCAGCGAGGTGACGATGACGATGTTGCCAATGGTCCTGATGGCCACAAACACACACTGCACCACGTGCTGGAGAAGACAAAAAAACAATGTGTGTGTGCATTTTAGAGGTCGGTTAAAATTTGGTTCAGTGTAACAGAGCAAAACTTTCCTTGAGGACGGTGCATTAATATTCAGCACCGTTCACATAATTACAATGCTGTTAAGGGCAAGTGATGTTTTTGAAGATAAAGAGTCTGAAGGAGTCTTGAAGTTAATCACCTAGTGTGTGTTCTGCATGTGAAAGGCTGCTCATATGTGAATTTATTTGTGTCTGTGCACCCCTATGCGTACCTCTTTACCATCCCTGCATGTGTCAGTGTGTGTGTTTGTGTGTATTTGTGTGTGTGTATGCTAACCTTAAGCCCCTTGGCTCTGTTGATGGCCCTCAGCGGTCTGAGCACTCTGAGAACTCTAAGTATCTTCACCACATTAATGGCACTGGACCTGAAACACACACGGGTATTAACTACTGATACTGAAACGCTGATCACACAATTAGAGTAAAAAGATTTTCCACAAATCCCCAGGTTTAGACCAGCACACATCCTAAGGTAGTTTTCAACAGCATATATTTTTAGTTTGGGTTATTTTGCAGATACATACAGACACTCTAAAACACAAAAGAAACGTGAACCTTTTGTGGGAGACAAAGAAAAACCTTCCAGCTAATAAAAATCCTGTCAACCCCAAAAGTAAAAAAAAAAAAAAAGTATGATCACGAGAAAAGAAGGCAACAGAAACTAAATGGCATGAAAACCTCAACTCAGTGGAACATTATAAAACAAGAAAATACATAAATATGAAGGAAAGAACAAATAAAAACAGCCTTGATTCAGATACTTACAAAATAATAGAAATATTTAAGGGATGCCGTAGCAACACTAATGGCAGCAGCTCGTCTGAAGGTGTTACAGTACTGATTATCCCTCCAAATTAAGCTTAGTTTTTAGTTTCAAGGGTTAGGGTTAGTAGAGAATATTAGTTGTAGTAGAAATCAGGAGCAAGTGTGAACAGAGGGGAAAGTAAATGCAAGTAAACTAGTAAATGCATCTCTCTGGTCAAGCATAGATCTTAGTGGAAATCAGCATACATAATGCATGACAATACAACACACACACACACACACACAGACAAACACATACAATAGACAAACAGTGGCAAACAAGTACAACACGCACAGACAAACTAAAAGATGAGAACGGCCGGTTACAAGCACACAAAGAGTTGTTATACTGCAAAAGAGAGTGAATACAGGCCAAAGATAAAAGAGTGTGACCTTTTAGAAAATCGAAAGGAAGTGTTTTAAAATAAAGAAAGCCTTCTCATACAGTCAACAAGTGTGAATCAAATGAATACCTGGACTTTTTGAATTTCACAGCTGTTACAAATTTAGGGGAAAAAAATCACACACAACAGTCCTTCAGTTATCTTTAAGATCTTTGTGTGTATCATTCCTAAATGAAGTCAATATGTGCCAGTAGCTACAACCTAACAATCCAGCCTGGAGCAAGATAGTTTACTTGGCCAGCCTGTTGTAGGCCTAGTCCAACTCACAGCCTGTCAGGGTTAATGTAAAATGTCAGTTTCTCACTAGTAAGTAAAGACTGTCCTGGAGTCATCAAAGATTTTCCTCTGCAGTGGTATCAGTCTCCAATCTCAAAGTTTGGTTTAAAAAGGACATTTTTTTAACATGAAATGCTGCATTGCCACTGTCTAAGTCCATATCACTCATTTGCACGTGCACCAGATTTCATCTCCTTCAGCACTTTACATTTCAGTTTCTATTGAGCCAATGGATTGACAAACTCAATATTCATGGAGGAAATATTGGTCAATATTTTATTTTCCTTAAAAACAAAGCAAAAGAGAGTCCTTGGTGCTCTGCCAATAGGAAAAAATGTGTTCACCCTGTTACCACAGAAAGAAAACTGGCACTGTCGTGAATAAGCGATGTGGACTCTCAGAGTGGTAAAGCTACTTTTCATGTTAAACCATGCTTTTTTAACCCAACTTGCCAATGTGGAGAATACTCTTTCAGTGTTCCTCACAGGGTGTTAGTGGGGCTGGCCCACTGAAACTAACACTATGAAACAGAGCTACTGTACGTGTGGATTTCTAAAAACACAGTTTTCAGTTTACTGAAGAACAGTGACATTATCCTACAATGTGACAAAGGCATAAGAAGAAAAAGTAAGTGAAATTCAAAATGTCTGTGTATCATGTTGGAGTGATCTCTAGATGTCTAAAGGAAGTGGGAAGTGACATTACTCTCCTTTTGTATCGGGGAGAGATTTGGTGCCACTGTCAAACAGAAGTGATCTTTAACAGAAAGCAAGAAAAGGACCCGGTGTGCAAGTCATGAACGACTCTCTACACACAAAGTTTCAGATTCGAGGCAGTTAAAGGTAGTTCATATACAACAGGACACTGTCATTGCTGTATATATCACAGTCAAATCTTTGATTTAACAATGGCAATCAGTGTGCTCTGCTTTGTGTTTCATTTTGGACAATTTCACTACTGCATGATAGATAGATAGATAGATAGATAGATAGATAGATAGATAGATAGATAGGTATACAGATAGATAGATAGATAGATAGATAGATAGATAGATAGATAGATATATAGATAGACAAATAGGTAGATAGACAGATACTTGGCTAATTCTTGGGTGGTTACAGAACAACAAAGCAGAAACAATGGCCTGGTGGAGTGAATAATTGAATTAGCCAATAACAAGCAGTTCACTGGGTCTATTGAACAAACAAGCGGTCATTATCACAGTTCATTTGACTGTGATACATTCCAGAAATGTCCCACACACTCACTACCTTTAACAGGGAAAACCACTGAATTTAGCATTCCCGTTTCATTTCTATGGCCCAGGATAGCTCAGTTTGTCCGGACTAGAGAGACCCAGGGCAATTTTCCTGTCTTCTGGTTCAAAAACAATAACCACAGAACAAAGAATGGTAAGCATCCAATGCACATGCATTGTTAAATGTTAATAAAGTAAGTCAGCCATTCATTGTCAATGGAATGGCACTAAACAACACCTCTCAATGCCATCAGTCTGAGCTCTCCTGCCTCTCACTTTGCAGGACATTTGATTTAGTCCGCAAATATTAGATTGAACTCTCCAAGGCCATAGGAATCCCAAATTAAAAGAGTGACTTTTTTACACAGTTAAGGTGAGGGTCTGTTAAATAGGTTATTAATACAGACTCATATGGACTTACGTTGAGTAGTCTAGGCTATTAAGCATCAGAGACAGAGAGTGTAGTATAGCATATTAAACATCAGATATCACAGCATATCAAGGTGCAATTAGCTATGAGAAACAGAGAATTAAAACATATTAAATATCACAAAGAGAGAAGAGTGGGATTAATTAGGCGTAAAGTTGAAAGAGAAGAGAAGTGTGAAGCACAGGTCAAATTCAAAACCCAAACTCTCTGCCCACTCAGCCACTTGACAACTTGATTTGTGTGTTCTTGCGACCGAAAGTGTTAAAATCACAAGTGACCAAGTGGCTGACTGGTCCACTGTTGTCTCCATCAGCCCTCCATCCTCAGTGACCAGCAGATGGCGAGCTACTTGGCTTTCAGTTTAACACCACAGCACACATGAATACTGCTGCTGTAGCTACAGGTCGGCATGGCTTGGGAATAATCCCAGATAATGTGGGTCGGCTGGTTCAAGCATTTCATAGCTGGAGTCACATGCAGATCTATGTACTTATCAAAGTATGATCCAGCTCTGTTGTCTAAATAAGCACTACTGCTGCTGACTGAAGCTACTGAATGTTGTTGGCAGCATATAAGCCTACAGTTAAATTAATATGGATGTGATTGCCTTTAAATATTGAACACAATTGGTTGATTTAGTGCAGACAGTTTCATTCAAATGTTTTTGCAATGCTGGGAGACGAGTCAAAACCCTTGCGCACATCTGGTCAGCAGCACTTCAATAACACTGAGCAACATCATCAGCACAT
The DNA here is from genome assembly GCF_902150065.1 of Myripristis murdjan. Taxonomy (NCBI): domain Eukaryota; kingdom Metazoa; phylum Chordata; class Actinopteri; order Holocentriformes; family Holocentridae; genus Myripristis; species Myripristis murdjan. The sequence continues at coordinate 11,884,894 of NC_044002.1, forward strand.
AACATGGCAAAACATCATCTCTGAATCAAGACGTTCTAACAACACAAATGCTATAGCTGTGTTGTTGCTATAGCTGATACAAGTGTTAAACAGCAGCCGTACCTATAATGAGACTGTATGATAACATGTAATTTCTTATATCACGCATGTAAATCCAGAATCACAGCGTGACAAACCTACTTGGACATAAACAAATTATCCTTAACATATATTCATTTCGCCTGAGCAAAAAAAAAAAAAAAAAAAAAATCACTTTGATTAAATGCAAAGGTGACTTAGTGATATGTCGCCATGTGAGTGGCAGGAAAAGTGCTTGAGATCAGACAACAGGATGAAGCTGCGGCACATAACACACAACACTGCACTCACTGTATTCCAGAGGAGATGAGAGACACGCTGACCACCACCAGGTCCAGAATGTTGAAATAGTTTCTACAGAATGAACCTTTATGGAGGAAGGCTCCATAGGCTGTCATCTGCAGGGGTCAAAATTCAGATTTAAGGGTCAGAGGGAACATTTAGTAAGAAACATGTAGAAGACAGTGACACTGAGTACAGAATCAGCCTTAGCTTGGCCTTCATTTTAACCTTGAGGGAGGAGGGGGAACTTATAAAAAATAGGATGTTACAATAAAAGTGATAATAATAGTATCATATTACGGTGAAATAGAGAATATGTAAAGTGGCAAACTGATCATCAAGTCAACCACCTTTTCTGATTTTTTTTAAAAAAAATGAATACTACCTTAAGGATGATTTCTATGGTGAAGAGTCCTGTGAAAACATGGTCTGCATAGCCCAGGATCTGAAACCACAACACAGAGCATCACAGTGTTAAGGTTTAGGGCTAAAACTACAGTAACCATGCAAGACTGCACCATCACATAGTCCAGCAGCTGAAACCACAAAACAGACTCTTCTGTCAAAGGTAAGGAATAAAAAATAATAAACCAAGACTACGGTTTTCAAACTGGGACCCAAACCTAGAAAATTCAACATCACTTGGAGCCCAGATTCATTAAAACATACTAATAGGAGAAAGGTAAAGAGAAAGTTGAATATGAGAAGCAGATTATGTTATTTGGTTCGGGTTTCAGGTCAAACTTAACAGGAGGACTAGACAAATACAGAACATATGGTCCATATTTTTATTAAGCCCCTAGGGGGATTTTTCATACCAACAAAGAGACTACGCAATGCACAAAAACATATTCTGCACACACAGAACTCATTACACTCACGCACACTCATTACATTCACTACATTAATTAGACCACATTTCATATATCTATTACAAAAATTACAGCCACACACAATAAACACAGAAACAAAATGCTGAGGCTCTGTTAGTGTGTATAAGCACAGTGGAGATCCATCATATTCATAAACAGTAAATATAACAAAAACAACAATAATAATAGTTTTAGTATAGGGGTTAAGACTCTGCAATAGCCAGCAATTTGACAGGCAACATTTCTTATATGTTGAGCTTGGAGCCTTAACATATAAGTGTAAATTAGTAGAGTCAGTGTTATTATAAACAGGGTAGGGGTTGTATTGAGCCTGCAATTTTTTTGACAACAGTACTTAATATAGAAATATTAATGTCGCCTTACATCATTGCAAATAATGACATTCTTAGTTTGCCAGCCTGGTAAACTACAAGTTAAATAATCAAAAAAGCCTGAATGGGCGTCTTATATCTTCTTAACATGAAGTTAATCACAGCTATAGCGTTCTGGGGGAAATCTCATTAAGTATAACAGGCAAGTCACTGTAAGCCTCTTGCTCTCTCTTTCTCTGCTCCTCTATACATTACTGCTGACTGTAATCCATTTAGTGCAGAATGAATGCAGAATGGGCAACTAATGACAGCGACAATGTTTCCATCTGTGAGTGCATTTATGTGCATTTGGACCTCGAAGGCGCGCTGTATGCTTACATGTTTGCACGTTTTGCGTGCGAGCGAGTTACCTGGTTTCTGAAGGAGTCGTTCTTGACTGGGTCTTCTGCTGCCAGACTGATGCTGCTGAGCAGGATGAAGAAGAGGATGAGGTTGGTGAAGATGTTGTGGTTGACGATCTTGTGGCACAGCACTCTGAATCTGGTGGCACAGAGGGAGAGGGAGAGTGAGAGAAAATCAGAGAAAAAGGGAGAGAATAGCAATGGTTACAAGTCTGTTTTCATTCCCTAAGTTGCATGTACAAAAGCAGGAAACTGAGAAAATAAGAGAGAAGACTGGAGGATGAAGATGGAGAGAGGAAAGGGGAGAGATAAGTGGGAAAAGTGAAGATGGGGGTATGAAATAGAAGATGAAGAGATGAGAAACAGAATGAAAATCTCTTCTCTTGTCAAGGACTACAATTTCTTACTTGTTGGTGTGACTGAAGATGAAGAAAGCACGGGCTTCAGGCATGGGAACAGCCTTCTCTTTCAGCTGAATGTCAGACAGTGGCCGTGGCCTGGGGCCCACTGGCATCTCTGGCTCCTCATCATCATCCTCTCCTAATGGAAGAGAAGAGAAGAGAAGAGAAGAGAAGAGAAGAGAAGAGAAGAGAAGAGAAGAGAAGAGAAGAGAAGAGAAAGATGGGCAAATGTGCTTCATATATCTTAACCTGTCATGTTACTGCATTATAACCATATGTACATTTAAATAACATAAAACATTTAAATGGTCATTAGTATGCAGTTACACAGTAGCAATACAAACTTTGTCTCCATCTATACCGGGAAGCAAAGGATGAAAAATGTCACTTTTGTTAGAAGGAAACTTGAAAAAAAAATTATGCAGCTCAGCAGTATGTTAAAGACTTGGTTTTGTGTAACAACGATGAATAATTTATGCTACATTCTCAGACGCCATGCAGAGACGGATCATTTCATGGGAAGGTATAAATATACAGAACACGCCGTGAGGTGAGAGTTTTTCTTAGTTTGCAGTACAAGGTCACATGGGAGCTGCGTAGCTGCTGGCAAGCTTTAAGTTCACAAATTGATCTAGTCATTCATTCACTCATTCGTCCGTCCATATATAGATATACACATCTGGTTTGTGGCTGGGCTGTGTGTTACCTATGTAATCGTTGGCAGGGTATGGGTTCTTCTCTTCACTCTCATCTCCACAGTAATCATCCATGTTGATCTGCAGAGAATGAGAAAGAGAGTGTGTGTGTGTGTGAGAGAGAGTGAGAGAGATAGTGTGAGTGAGAAAGAGAGAATGAGAGAGAGATACATTCATTCATCTGAACATTTATTTCGCTGCCAACATACCCACTTACTCACTTGCTTGCTCACTCATGCACTCACTGACATCTGTCACTGCTTGAGTGTGTGTGTGTGTGTGTGTGTGTGTGTGTGTGTGTGTGTGTGTACCTTAGTAGCAGTGTTGGTCTCTCCATCAGAGGTAATAGACTTCAGCTCGATCTTCTCCTTCTTCTCCTCCTCCAGAGGAGGCTTTTCATTGTCATGGCGCTTCTCTGGACTGGCCGTCCTATAAAAAGAGGGAGGGAAGCAAAACACTTTTATCCTAAATACCTTCCAGCGTTGTCAGTGTGTGTGTTTTTAGTAAGCCTGGCTCAGTGTGTAAAAGACCCCTAACCCTGGTAGTGGTGGTGACTGGATTACAACCAATTTGTAGTACCTGTGGACTCCAATCTGTAGAGCAGCCACTCTACACCAGCAGAGAGACAAAACAAACAGAGACTGTGTCTTCGGTGATGGGAGGCATTTTAGCCGCAGACAGTGGGTGTGTTGTTCAAATCGAACAAAGAGGATAGTAGGCAGGCAAATGGTTGTTTTCCATCACAATTTCTCCTAAAATCAATAGCTACCAAGAGGGAAACATTTAATAATTTGTGCCAGCATGGGGAACGCCATCACCCCTCATCCACACTAAAAAGCCTGGCTGACAAATTACCTTTGCTGGCAATGAGACACTAAAAGTATCCAATAAAATTGGTTTGTGGGGAAACTGAGTGGGATATGTGACGGTTATGCTCAGGCTATCTCTGCAGAGCAAAGCAGGCTAATGTCACCCTGGCCAAAGCCCTGAGAACATGTTTTATTTGTTAGGCTTTTCAGTGCATTGATTCTTCAGATGGTCAAGAATTCAAGTGTTTCTCCAGAATCAGTGCCCTTGAACGCCTTCATGTTATACTGAGTTACAGAGTACAGAGACTTCACAAAAGCCAGTATTATGTAAGCTTAAGCTCTCCCTTAATGCTGTGGGAATTAGCCAAACTCTCCCTCTCCCTCTCTCCCTTTTCCTGTTTTGTGCTGGTGGTCAGACAACAAGCTTTTTCTCCTTCTCTCTGTGTGTCTTCTCTGTCTCCATCTTCCTCTCATAGCATGTCCCCACCTCGTCTCCCTCTCATATCCTCTGCTTCTACCTGTCTTGCCCTTTCTTTCTCTATGTTACCTGGCCAGTTTCTTCCTCTCTTTCTCCTCCTCCTCCTCTTTCTGGGCGGAGGTGAGGCTCTCAGCATCTGCCAGGTTGTCAACGGCGATGGCCAAGAAGACATTCAGTAGGATGTCTGGTTAGGGAAGCCAGGGTTAAGGAAGAGGCTGACCAATCAGATCATCAGTATGCATGTGAGTGGCAGACGGAGCTGCCAGCTGACCTGCTCAGATATCACAAATCTGTCAGCAATGATAAACTGAAGGCGAAAGGAGAACATTTGTTGTTGGCTGGAAAAAAAGCATGGGAGTGTGTGTAGGGCAAGCAAACAATTAGTGACTTTAACAGACAAATCTTTTTTCAGGCACTGAATCCCTAGTAGCGCTGTTTAGTGGCTAACAGAATAACCCTTCTCCCAAACAGCTGTGTGCCAGTGTTTTCACTAAATTCATGCAGGAGTAAAAGTTTGTGTACCAGACACAAAAAGGATGTGCACAGCAGAAACCTCAGAATCATTAATTTGCAATCTGAGTGAACTATCCCTTTAATAAAAACTAACCTCTTTAACTTATGCAGGGATACATGGAGCGGCGCTTTACAAATAGAAACAGAGTGAGCAGCAACTCAGGGCGAAAAAAATGACGCGAGGCAATGCTTGCAGCCAAAATGTTAATATGATCATTTTTTAAATGTGACACACACACTCAATTGCTAACTTGCAGCTGGCCTGGAATATATTCTTTTCTTTCTTTCTTTTTTTTTTTTTTTATTAGAAAAACTCCTTGAGACATCCCATCTTGTTTTTGAGGGGGTCTGAAAATAAATGCAAGACTGAGATGAACTGGGCTCCCAGTTTCCAGTGTGCTATCTTTCTCCCTGCAACTACGTCTTCATAACGGCTTTAAACGAAAACACATTTCCAGGACCTGCCTGGTTAAATGAACCTGAACCTGCCCGGTTAAATTAAATCAAATCCGACTTAAGTCAAATCACAATCGGTCACATTCTTAACCCTGCAACAAGATCAAATCGCTCAAATTAAAAAAACAAATACGATGAATATAAACTCGGATTTGTCTTGGATTTGTCATGTGTTGATTTTTCGGCCATGACGGCATTTGTCCCCCCTCCGCTTCCCTTCAGATCATATCACCAGTGTCCTCTGCAGCTAACACAGTTAGCCCCCTGTTGTGGCAGGATACAGTTTCCACAGATGAAGAGGATGATGAAGTAGATGCAGACCAGCATGCCGGGGAAGGACGGGCCACCGTACGCCATGATGCCATCGTACATCACAGAGTTCCAGTCCTCACCTGTTAGGATCTGTAAACACAGGGCAAACTCAGTCACTGCATTAGCAATCAATCTCTGTCATTAGTGACCATTACCAGGCCACAAATATTTAGTGTATAAGCATATTATTATGATAAAAAGTGTAGTGATGTTAAGATACAGAATGGAGCACGCAGCCACAGAACAAGAGGTTTTATCATTACCTGGAACACGGTGAGCAGAGACTGGGGAAAGTTGTCGAAGGTGCTGCGGCGAGTCTCGTCAAAGTTGAACTTCCCCCCAAAGAGCTGCATGCCGAGCAGGGAGAAGATGATGATGAAGAGGAAGAGCAGGAGCAGCAGGGACGCAATGGAGCGGACAGAGTTGAGCAGGGAGGCCACCAGGTTGGACAGGGAGTTCCAGTATCTACAGGCAGAGGCATCCAGTTAGGAGTGGACTACAGTACCCACAATGCAGCTGGGTTCTCTGTGTATCTCTTTCACACATACACACACACTCACACATTCACTCACACATTCACATACACACACACACTCATGTTGGAACGGGACTTCCAGATAATTAAAGCCCATTATTTAATAAGCATACAATGTTTAATTTCCCAGACTAATTGTATTGACTTTCTATTGACTTTGTTTCCACATTCATTTTGTCCTTTGCACTTTTCAAAACACTATATAAATTTGTATTGACGTTTTTGCTTTTACAAAGGAGGTAAACATGCACAACAATAACCTGACGCTAAAAGTTATGTTGTACACGGTATTTTCAATTAACTCTGACTTTGTTGCTGTTGCATGGCGAGTATCATGCAGGAGCCTGTTGTAAAAGTTCTGTTCAACACATTTCCTATTGACTTTCTGTTGACTTTGAAAGCCCAAGAGAGCATGTGTCCCAAGGACATTTGATAACACAACGGTTCCTATTGACTTTCATTGTCCAGTGCAGAACACAACAGTGGTGTAATGTACTGTGTAGTCGGTGACTTTCAACAATGTGTGTGTATGGGTGTGGGTGGATGGTGTGTGTGTGTGTGTGTGTATCAGCTCTAGTGAGCAAAGTCTCTCTCAGCCTGGTTGATGCCTGTGAGGTAGGACAGAGAGATACACACTCCTTCCAAACACCACTCTATTCCATATGTTTTAATGTTACCTGGTGATTTTGAAGATTCGTAGCAAGCGTACGCAGCGCAACACCGAGATACCGAGCGGAGACATGATCTTGGTCTCCACCAGGATGGTCTCCAGGATCCCTCCACACACCACGAAGCTGTCGAAGCGATTAAAGAGCGACACAAAGTATGCCTGTGGAAAAGAAGAGAGAAGCTCCAAGTAATGGCAGCAGGCAGGAGAGAATAGAAGGAGCTTCCATTTCTCCTTTGAAAATAAATAAAAAAACTAAAATTAAATAAATAAAAAAAAAAAAACTAGAAAGAAAGACTCGAATTCACAGAAATACTTTTTGGCATTGCAAATTTTGAGAAAAAAAAAATTATAATATATATCGGGCAACAGATAGTAATTATATATTGTATATTATACGAAAATAAAGAGACTTTGCAGAAAGAAAAATTAGAGGATATTTTCTTCTTAGCTGATGAAGTTATTTAGTGAGTTTATTTGTTTAGCTATTTAGTTAGCTGTTTACAAACAGGGTCTAACATTGTGTTTCTTGGTGTAAACCAGCAAAACGGTGTAGTTCCATTTTTCTGTTGGTAATATTAGCAGATGTGAGGTGCTGAAACCTGACAGGAGACGTTTGTGTTTCATACATCCCACTGATGTTAGTGGGTTGAGTTTTGGTTAGTTAGCTGCAGAATAACAAAAATACAACATGTGTGGTGTAGCTTCCTACCTGCAGGCCCAGACTGTACATCTTCAACAGCATCTCACCGGTGAAGAGAGCCAGCAACACCTTGTTGGCGATGTCTGCAGGAGGGATGGAGAAAAGAAGAAGAAAAAAGAGGGTGTTTTTGCTCTAATCAATGAAGAAAACGCATGTGTATGTATATGTGTGTGTGTGTGTGTGTGTGCGTGTGTGTATGTGTGTGTGCATGTACCTTGCACATCGGTTAACCAGTGAGGCTGCTGGTGGTGCTCAGAGGCGATGGTCAGAGTGTTTAGAAAAACCAGGAAGATGACCAGCCAATAGAAAACCTGTGATTTGACCGCCGCCCGGCACTTCCTCCTACACAACCTGTTCCACCTCCGAGAGTACCGACTGAGGACAGAGAGAGAGCGAGAGAGAGAAAGAGGGAGAGGGAGAGAGAGAGAGAGATGGAAGATTTCAAAAGGATGGAGACAAAGATGGGAAGAGAAAAAAGCAAGGACAGAGTGAAAGAAAGGCAGGGAAAGAGAAGAAAAAGAAAGGTAGAAGGGGAGCAAAGGGGCGAGGAGAGAAAAAATGAGCATAAAACAAAGAGTGATCAAAAGAGGAAGTGGGGGACAGAGGGAAAAGACGAGCAGAGGGGGGAGAGAAGAAGAAAGAGTCAATTAGTTTGTCGACAGAGTAGTGATGACATCACCCTTCAGCCCGTGGTTGTCTGTTCTTTGAGAGCAGAGCTGTGGAACAGAGTTAGTCATCCTCAAAGACGTTTCACACCAAGGCAATGCCAATACGAAGAGCTTTGTTCCAGCATGAGATATCCAGCGTTTGAAAAAATAAATAAATAAAAAAAAATAAAAAAATAAAAACTACACCTACACTTACGAAATGATTGAAAGCACAAATTTAAAGTGAAATATGTTACATTTTGATTCAGCCTTCAAGGGAAATTCATGCTTCAAAAGAAGAAGTGGCTCATTTGGGGGTGGAGAGAATTTTTTTTTTTTTCTTTTTAGGCAATTCAACATGTTGTTCTGAGACGTACTGCGCATAAACTCTTTTGTACTTTCCATGCTCTCTACCAAAGAAAATAACAGCCATTAATTTTTGGTAATTGGCAACTTCACACCTCCCACCCACACCTATGTGAGCCGGGCCGTTCAGCGGTGTGGAGGACGGGTCAGAATATTGGTTTGAACTACGCCCATTTCAGAAAGACTGCACACCTGTGTCATTTAATTTTCCACACACATTGTGCTGCACTCGAACTCATCCCAGGAAGCGAAAACAAGCCAAACAATTAATAACAGCAGGCTTTTGTTGCTCTAATCACTAACACACATAACAGGGAAGCATGAATTTCCCTTCACACGGCCTTTTATATTTATCACATGGAGCACTTTGAGCGAGAGATCCACCTAACCAACATACTTATGCAATTCTGCCCCCATACCTCGAACATTCAGTATGGCATGTACTTACAATAATTTGGTCCTAATATCCTCAGTAAGTTAAATGGAAAAGGATGATGTAATAATATTCAATTTAATAACAGGCTGTTTCAAAACATGGAAAATGCTCTACAAGACTATGAAATTTTCCTTTACAGCATTACTGCTTGGAGCTATCCCTTCAACAGCGTTTTTTTCAGGAATTGCTTTTTTTTCTTGCTTAGTTGTTGTACATTAAGCCGGTATTTGCACACAGTAACTGTCACAAGACGTGGCTGCAAGGAGATTTCTAGTGCAACTAAACAGAATCGATTGAAAGAGAGGAACACAACACAGCGAGCAGTATTCTTTGTGCAGGTTTTGTCAGTCCTCTGTTTGTGTGTGTGAGCTGATTGGTCGGTTTTGGCACACAGTGGCTTCTGCCATGATGTACACGTTGCATGTTACATGGGACACAACACAGTGGAAACGTATTCCTCAAAAAAGGTGCGTCGTTTTAAACACTTCTGTGACTGGAGCATGGGACACATTGTGTGACTTTTCAGAAGAGCATTTTTTTTTTTTTTTTGTTGAACGTGTGTTCAGATTAACATGTATCATATGAATGCATGTTAATGTGAATGTAAGATGTTTTCGTCCCTGCAGAGCACAACACACACACAGGGATGTGTTTAAAATGACCAGATCTTTTTCAAGACCAGTGCTCTTTGTCTCCCTCTGTCTCACTCACTCACTCACTCTTTCTCTCTCTCTCCGTGACACACACACACACACACACACACACACACACACACACAGTCATACAAATACCACAGCAGTAGAGACACGAGAGCGGGTGAGTTTACAGACCATGGTAAACAACATGTACTAACCTGAACTTGGATTTGGAGATCCTATTTCTGGAACACAGAAAACAGAATGGATTATACACACACACACATAACACACACACACACACACTCACACACATACTCACATACACAGGTACAGTACACAACATGAAAGGGGTGATTTGCGAGGGATAAAGTGGGTGGGGGTTTGGGTCCCCTGTTAGCACAGATAAATAAAGGAATACCCAAATAATGGAGCAATAAACTCTGATCATCACCTTGTATGTGTCTGGTGTTTAGTGCACAGTGGCACTTCTGAGATGCAGCTGGCTTGTACTAATACAGTAAACATTTGCTAAAGTGTTAGCATCCATAGTGAAGAATGAGTGCAGCTGCTACCAGTATTCCCATTATTGTGTGAGTGGAACAAAGAACATATCCACCAAAAAAACACTAATAAAATCATTTACATGCCCCCCCTTGGTGCCAGTAGACTTTGGGTGCTGCATCAGGTAAAGAACATTATTACAGTGCAACCCCCTTCTCTTTTCAACAAATCACCCCCTGCAAACATGTATACAGTGGCATCCAGTCAAAAGAGAGAAGGCTTTGAGTTTCCTCCGATCAAGCCCGGTGCGAAAAAAAAAAAACCCAATTGGCACTTTGTGGAGGAATGTCTGTTGATTGTTCACCACTGCAACAATAAAAAGGTACATACATATAGAAATGAAGACAAGAGATTGTGGAAGACATTGTCTCTGCAAACAAGAGAGGAGAAGAGAAGAAAAGGATAGAGAAAAACAGCAGAGGACAGAATAGAATAGAATAGAATAGAATAATCCCACTTTAATGTGGTCGTGGATGGCCCAGATTAAATAACTTAATTTGACTTAATTGTGTTGATTCTAATATGTATAAATAAGTTTGAAGTCTGGGTCACACTGTGTGATGCGAACAGCGGGGTTGGGAGGTTATCACCGACCACATGCTGGTGAACTTCAATTTTCTGCTCAACTAGCCACTGGGTGACACGATGATAACCCGACTACGACTCGGAGTGCAACACAGCAGACGCGGTTGATTAATTTCGGAATAAAATCATGCATGAGTCAGTGCTTTAGCCTGCCTCCGAGGGGGTTTTCACTGCAAAACAGTCCAGAGACTTGTTTTTTTAGATAGAAATAAACCCCAATATTGTTCTTATGATCATTTTGAATGGTATAAAAATCAAAAGGGAATGTTTTTTTTTACAGTAAAAACAGTGAAGAAGAGGAGAGAGTTGTTGTGACAGGTTCTAAGGTCTGCACGTCTCTCTGCACTGATTTTGTTGGTAAAAAACGGACTGACTGACTGGCTGGTGGACTGACCGGCTGACTGAAGGAGTAAAATGACTCACTGACTGACTGAATGAAAGAATAAAATGACTGAGTGGCTGGATATGGAGGCTGACAGTACACACATCTCTCCTCTGCGCGTGTCCGTCTGCATTATGAGATCAGGGAGCGCTGGAGTAGCTCCTACCCCGAGGTCTGTCTCCATAGCGATGTGGAGAAGAACTGACAAACACTGAGTCTGTCTCGTCCTCCTCCTGCTATCTCCATAATAGTGTCAGGAAATATGCCCAAAGCCAAACTTGTTGCTGCATCGCAGAAGAAGAGTCGGCTTGTTTCTGTAGTGCTGGGGAACACCAGTCAGTAAGAATACATTATTCTGACAGTCCAGGCCAGTCCAGCTCACACTCAATTAAGCAAAACCCGCAGCACAGCTGAGTGTTGGACCTGCGTCACAGACAAGATGGATTCTGCAGATTCGTATATTTATCCGATCTCAGTGTCCACCTTTACGCTCTCACAGACTTTGGTGCATGTTCTCGTCCCAAGGTGAAACTGGTGAGTGCTCTCTTATGGCAAAAATCAAAATTGCGTATTTATTGGCATTTATTGTGAGAATGAGAAATGTGAGAATATTCTGTCATGGCAAATTAGCTAACAAGTTGTAAAACTGTTTATCAGTTGCTGTGGTTTGACATTATAAGGCAGCATCCTGTGCATTAAGTATTAAGACAGTGTTAAATGATAGGAGTACTGGCAAATCAGAAGATATACTGTAAATATGTTTGTTTTGCTGGATAACTTTTGTTCCAACAACATTTTTGAGCAGACTATGCTTTCAGTCTAAGGTTTATGGCTGTTCCCGAAGTCCAAAATATGACGTGTCTTGTGACGTGTTTTGTGTTGAGTTTTCTTTTTCTTTTTTTTTTCTTTTTTTCTGAACAGGGGACAAATAAACACAAACAACAAAGACAAAGTAACAGATGGACAGAGAGAGAACAGAAAAACAACAGTGTGCCATCCAAGTGTGTCTACTGCCCTATTACTACTCCTCTTCTGTCATATTTGGATTGAATTCTACTGTTCATGACTCATTTTAGTTACACCTTGCATCTGTTATTCTATTCTATTCTATTCTATTCTATGAACTGTGGTTGCATGCATTTTATGTACAGCAACTGAATGACTTTGCAGGTTTGCATGTGTGTGTTCAGGTGTGCTTATGTATGCATGTGTGTGTGTGTGTGTGTGTGTGTGTGTGTGTGTGTGCCTTGTCAATAAGAGAAGCTGAAGCTGGCACGGTGGGGTCACACCACCTGTGTGGCCTTGTGTATGAGAAAGAAAGCGGTGCACTCGTTTGAATAATGTAGAGAATGAAAGGAGAGGGGAGAGAGCGAGCGAGTGAGTCAGCTGTTCATCGGCTCCCAGAGGGGAGCAGGAAAGGAAAACACTTCACCAGAAAAGACAGGAAAGACAGAGAGCGAGGGACGGAGAGAGGGAAGGAGGGAGCAGAAACAGAAGAGAGAGGAAATAAAGCTGGGTTATTATTAGATGAGATGTAGCCGTGATAGATGTCCCACTTTTCTTCGGCGGGTGAGGTCCTTGTGAGGTCCCAAACAACTATCAGACTGACCTTGTACTACAAGAGTCAATATGCACGTTGGCATCATCTTCTCTCTTTTTGTTTCCTTCTGGATCCATGCACTTATATAATCCTCTCTGGAAAGTACTTTGTGGCCAAGCTGCTCTGCAATAAGCCCTTCACAAATAAAACTGATTTGACGCCAAGATGTTGTTGTCACAGGAAAATCTTTTGGGTGATTTCATATTTTAACTTGCCCTGATGGATTAAACGGTCCTCCGTGGGTTTGAGATGATACAATGACCTTTTGGCTCTTGAACCCCTAAAAAACCCCGTGGGATGAACTAAAAAAAAAACAAAAAAACAAAGCTGTTTTTCTCGTCCTGAAATGTTTATATTTTGAAAACACTTTTCAACCACCAGCTTTATGATACAGCTGTGAATTACTGTAACAAATTTATTCTAATTTTGATACAGCTTGCCCTATTGCTGCACTGTCACTATCAGCCCAGAAACACCTGTCTGCTAGTTTAGTTCTGGCCTAAAAGTTCTAGTTTAAAAGAACAGGTGCTAATTCAGGACAGATGCAAGATGAAGGACCTCTGCCATGGCTACCGCTGATGCAGAAAAGTGCAGATCCTTTGACTGGTGGAGGGCGATGGAGAGAGCTGAAGAGAAGAAGAAGCGGAAGAAGAGTGAGAAGGGGTGAGGTACTTACGCTAGCCGGGTACAGCAGGTCTCCCCCTCCACATTTCCCCCGGGGGCGTTGTCTGTGTTCACTGATTCATTCTCACTAGCCGGCATACTCACTGGGAGACAGAGAGAGAGAGAAAGAAAGGAAGGAAGGGAGAAAGAAAGAAAGAAAGAAAGAAAGAAAGAAAGGAAGAGGACTTGGTGAATTAACAGGACAGGGGGATTTGCAGTTCCTATTCCCTCATGTCATTCTTCTGTTATTTATTTATTTTTTTTTGTTTAAACTATGACCCTTTCTCTTGGACGAAACATCAGTTTGCAAAACCAGTAAAAGATGCTCTTTTCCAGCCACAGCAAGCCTTATAATCGCACAGTTACACATCTGGGAGCTGCCCAGTGCAACCGCAGTCTTGTAACAATGGCCACTGTGCAGCTCCACTGGGCCAAAAATCAAGCCCATGCCACATGACTGCTTTCCTGCTGGCGTTAAAACGTCTTCCTCCCTGCGAGTTTGTCAACTTTCTCAGCCTTGAGCACATATTGAGTAAATGAGTCTTGCTCTGGCCTCCAAACTCATTAAAACGCGCTGCTGCCATGAAGGGATCCAGCAGTCAGCCGTGGCTCATCTAGGGTCCATACCCACCAATTAAGCAGCACTGCTTCATAAATACCCTTGAGTCAATAAAACACTCCCCACATTTTGTACTGATTGCCCAAACTAATTACGCACAAAGTTGCCATCTGAGCAAAATTTACTGACTCGGGATGCTGGGACAAAACCTCTGAAACAGCTATAAGGAGAGATTTTGACTTTTTAAACTGGGGGATGGTTTAACTTGGGGTGAATAAAACATTAACAAAATCCTCTTGTGATTTCATAGCTCAAGGAGATTGCAATACAAAATGTGCTTTTCGAAATGTGTCTTGGTCTTCCAAAATTGCATGGGATGTTGGAGCTTCATTGCAACCAAGTTTTTTTTTTTTTTTTTTTTTTTTTTTTTTTAACAAAACCTTGTGAGGCTCTCAATGCTGATCAAGCTGTGAGGGCTTTGGTAAGCTTATGCCAAAGCTCATATCTGAAATTTGACTCTGTTCCAAAGATCTTATCGTGGATGTCCGACAGGTAGGGATAATGTTGGAGTCCAAAATGTCTTAGAAAGGCACAAGGAAATCAGAGATGTGTCACATTATCCTTGTTTAAAGACAGGAAGTGAAGAAGAGAAGGAAGTCTGGTTGGAGGGAAGGAAGGGGAGATGGACACAAAGAGGGACGGAGGGGAGGGAGATAAGGCTGAGGGTTACGAAGAGAGGGGGAAAAGAGTAAAATGGATAAGAAGGGAGACAGGAAAAAGATAGAGAGGGAGGGATAGCAGAGAGAATGACGGGGTGGGAAGAAAAAGTGATAAGGGAGGACGGACTAAAAGGAAAGATGAAGAAGGGATGGAGCTGGAGTGGGGGAGGAAGTGAAAGAAGCGCTGAGAGAGGGATGAGAGAGAGAGGGAGAGAGAGCAAGAGAGGGATGAATGTGGAAATGGTTGGTTGAGAGGCAGATATGAAGTGATACATGGCTTCTTATTGCTTCTGTCAGTCTGTGTCTGCCTGCGGGAATGAGATGTGTTCCCCTCACTGTCACCTCCAACTCTGATTGTAAAACCCCGTGGGTAGCACAGTCACACTCTGTATATAGAAATCTGAATGATTCCAGGACTAGAATAAGATATGCACCATTTTAAAAGGCAACCTGCACTTTCAAAATGATTACTAATCTGCAAGTGAAGAACATGATGAGTGCCTTGCGTATGAGCCGTCTTAAAATACAAAATAGTCACAGCTTTGATTCTGCTATCATCAGTTTTTTTACTACTTCATGTGCTTCAGTAACCCTGCTATATCCCTACACTCCTATTCAATGAATTTGCAAGTTTCTTTAATTATTAATAAAGATTAACTAATCCCATACAACAACACTTCAGAGAAAAGCAGCAATGGGAAAAACTAAATATATATGATTAACAAATAATGAACAGAAACAAGCACAATGATCTTCATGGAAAGTGCAAGGCAGTCCCCAGTGAACCAAAGACAACATTTTATTACCAAAAATAATACAACACAGACAAAAAATAACTGTTAAAGCTCGGTTAAAGTCTACATAAACATAAAATACTTTGAGAACATGCAGCTAAGGCAGATGGAGTTTTAAACTAACCTGAGAGGATATGCAATAGGTCCTAAAATAAAGATGACTAAGTAATACTGAGCCAGTCGAGCTGGAAGATGAACAGGAGGCATGGCAGTAACATGGCGTGTCACCTCAGCATGCAGTAGGTCATCCCAAACTACAGGGGGCAGCAGCCGTCCAGCCACGTGTCATTGTGAGACCCAGGATGTAAACATGGGCCCAAAAGTGCACTACCTGCTCATTCTGACCAAGTTTGGAGGATGTTGTGTTCACTACAGTATTCTGAGTGTGCAAGTTTCTGCACACCATTTTAAACACCTTTCTCAAACCAGTGCTGCAGAACATATATAGCAATCAAATGTATGTCAGGATTTTCAAAGCATCAAGTCAGTCTAGCACTTTGGATTAAGACACTGCAGTCTCATGTCCAGTGATTAAGGCTTACAGCCCACACACTAACTTACAACAGCAGCCACACTGTACAATAAAATGCTGCAGTTAATAACCTTGTTGTTTTCCCTAATAAGTCAGATTTATAGGATTTATAGGATGTCATAGGATTTAATTGAATTGTGTGATATTGTTGCACCTGAAACTGTTAAAACTGTAATCATATATTTGTTTTTATATGATCTGGTGACTTGCTCTGCACTATTTTTAACCTCAAACCAAATTTATTTTATATGACACTAAAGACTTGAGGTTTCAGGACTGAGGATTTACATTTCAGGCCCCTAGCTGCCACGACTGTGTACAGTAAGCTGCTTGGAGTGAGCAGGAGCTGTGCGGGGCCACTGTCCACCTCAAAGTATGCTTTGACAGGATACATGACTGTAAATCGGATGAATATTCCCTCACCTTGACACGTGCCACCTGCTGCTATGCTACTTAGCTAAAAGCCCTGGGAGCCCTGCGGTCCCTCCTGAGGCTAAAGCCTTTTAACCAGCCTGGTGCCTTCTCCTCACTGGAGCTCTGAACTAGTTTAATACCTATTGTTAGAGTAAACCCCAAAGACCTGAGACACAGAGCGAGGGACGGAGATGGAGAGAGCAGGAAGGAAGGGAGAGGAGGAGAAATGGAGGGTGTGAGGAGGAGGAGGAGGAGGAAAGGAGTGAGAAAACATGGAGGGGTCAACCATTTTCATCAGAGGGAGAGATTTCATCTATCAGCTCTCCCCGTGTCAGGCGCACTTTCACTTGAGCTCATGAGGCTGTGTTCAAATATTAAATACTGACACTGGAAATGAAACTGTCATGTAATGATGACAGTAAGACAACTCATACAGAGCCAGCAGGCGACTTGATTAAATATGAGCTACAATTTTCTGCCTAGTAGGAAAACACACAAAGGTAAATGCCATGCTGGTTCCCATTAATTCATAGTAAAAGCTTAAAAAAGCAAAACTGAGTGTGTATGTGTGCGTGGCTAAATAACCTACCAATGATGACCTTAAATCACATATTTACCAAACACCATGCCATTACGTCCAGCAGTCAAATCCAGATAATTCAAGCGGCCACAAAAATTTCAGAAACCAAAACACAAAATGACTTCAGAAGTCCTAAAATTATTTATTTTTTCCCCATCCAATCCTTGTCTTAATATTCAGAACATGAGTTTTCTCATGCAGCTCTGTCATGATTCAGAATATTAATATGATAACATCACATTTTGGCTTTTAGTCTCTCTCTTTTTTCACTAGGCGTTTGTCTCACCGACTGGAAAGAAAAACTGCTTTATAGTGTGTTAGCACCAGTAGGATCTTTTAAGCAGCCTACTGGACTTAAATGCTTTTAATACAAAATATGACAAATGCCCAGTAAAAAGGATTAAAAGACTAAAATCGAACATTTCAAGCTTAATTCTTTGTTTATTATCAGAGCTAGCGGGACTAGCTACAGCGCAGGGACGTTTAGGGTGAGGAATCAGGAGGCGCGACAGGGAGAGGACCATGACATCACACACATTACACACGTTTTGGACGTTATTCATTATGTAAAGTAGTTGTAAATTGTTTTCTGTGGTGACACTGTCCTCTCCTTGTTCCTGTTCAGGTGTATCAGCCAGGTTGGGAACATTTCCTTTCCTAGGAATCCAGGAGGGGAGACCAGCGGCTGCGTCTCAATGCAACAATGCTACTGCCTTTCCTTGTCTCCTTATTCCCCATTCTAGCCCTTTTTCATATATAGCATTACAAAGTTTTGGGCCATGATACACTGTCAAAATTTTAAGGCAATGGAGAGGTTCAATGTAGCCAGCAGCAGGAATAATAATTAGTACTTAGGAGAAAAATCTATGTGGATTATGTAATGGAGCATTAAAGATTAAATATTGAGAAAAAAGAAACCTTATGTCAGATATGGTGGCTAAATTACATGTCTACACTGCTTCATAATCTTGACATACATCATGGCCTTGAAATTAGTTTTATTCCAAAATGTTAGAAAAGGGGACGGAGGAGACAAAGACAAGAGACTCTGCCTCACAGTGTTGGGACACAGCCGCTGTCTGCTTTAGCCTTGAAGCTGTGGAGGAGAGAGAGACGCTTCGGTGCAGGGGAGGGGAGGAGAGGAGAGGAGAGGAGGAGGAATGAGAGAATAGAGCTGAGACAGTTCCTGAAGTAAATTTCCCATTCATTTTGTCCATAGGGGATTTGGTTATTAGCCATAACGATATAAGGCAGACATATCGCAAGCCATCAGAATGTGGAAAAACTGTCTAAGCTCCTGTAGAGTTTGATTTTAAGACGTTATGTTACTTGTGAGATTCCACATTTCGCACAAGCTTTAGTGCGTTCCCACCGGTCTGAGAGGCTGCTGTTCCCATAGAAATACTTCTGCTCCAAAGCTGCACATGGCCGATCGCCAGACTAGAGCAAAGTAACATTATACCACTTTTACACCACCATGCCACTTTTCATTTTTTTTTCCCCCAGCTAAAAAGTGGATGAGACTCTTAAATCAGCAGAACACCACATATTTCACCTCAAGGTTAATTGGTGCGTTTTCTCTGATGTTCCACCCCCGGCAACCATTTACAGCTACAATATGGACAAAAGTCAGAGTCCAGTCCAAAAGATTGTGATTTACTGGTAATTTTGCCATATTACACTGAGGTTAGGATTGTCCACCTAAAATGTAGAGCATGTCCTGTATCAGTGCACCTACGTGGATTATAAATTAGCAGGTAACCCATTTATGACAGTGGAATAAAATGTTGGTTAACCCATTTACACTGAGCTCGACTCCTGGATGGTTAGGTCAGTGTAAATAGGAACCTGTCTCGGTAATTGACACTCCATGATGTCTGTTTTAGGGATTTAAAGAGTGCAATTGCTGTTACATTACTTCATATCATGGTTCATATGGAAGCATTTCTGAATCTATCATAAGTTCCTGTTTGAGCTCGGTTCAAAGCTTAAATTGGGATTTTCTGAAACGTCTATGGAGAAAATGAATTGGGAATTCACCAGGGGCGCTGAAGAAGGAGCAGCTGAAAGAGCTGAGCCCCACAGAGCTAAAAGCCCACAGAGCCCCATAGAGCTGAACATATTTCAGCTCTATGGGGCTAGAGAGAGAGAGAGAGAGAGAGAGAGAGAGAGAGAGAGGAGTGGAGAGAAGAGATAACAGGGAAAGAGGAGAGGGGTATAGCGGAGGAGAGGAGCGGAGAGGGTGCAGTCCGCTTGCATGTCCAGAATCACGTGTCCAGAAAAGCTTTATCTACTGTTGAACCATGCAGACAGACGCACACGCCTTACGGAGGAAAGCCGCGTTTTTCTTCACGGCTCCACGCAGAGACTGAAAACGACGGCTCCTACCTGGGGATAGAGAGCACTGCTCAGCAAGACACACATACACACACACATACACACGGACACACATGGACACACACGGACACACAGAGGCAGATGTGTACTTCCACCAGTACACATTCAGGAACACACGCATACTGTAAATGCAAACACACACACAAATATTTGCATTCAAAATCTCTCTCTGATACACACACCGTTGCAAAGAAATGGAAACCAAATGCATCCCCTCTTTTTACAGACACAGTTTGTTCTAATTTATAATTATAATAACGCCTAGTTGAATCAAAGCCTACCCAATCTCTGTTACGGGACAGGGACAAAAACAGAATTAGAGAGAGGGAGAAAGAAAGGAACGAGGGAGACGGAGGATTCAGGCCGGAGAAAGATGTGGTTCATCTGAAGAAGACAAATGCTCATAACTTCTCTGATGAGCTGTTTCATTGTGTGCTGTTCAGTGCATTTTTTCCTGTCTTACTTTCATTCCCTCTGGGCGATTATTTTCACTGATTGGCCACCTCATATCTCTCTCTCACACCGATAGACTCGATTCTTCCTTATTTTTCCACTCGTGGGACAAAGGTGTGACACATATTGTTGGCTAATAGCAAAGGTCTTTCTAGTATGAAGCTGGATGTCAATTAAACCTTCAATACACATACACACACACACATAAACAAATAATGAGATACACACCTACAGGTACACATCTAGACACAAACAGCCCTCGCAAGAAGGGTTTGGATTCTCATTGGAAAAAACAGGCCATACATATAAATATAGAAATGTTAGATAAAGTGATACGAATGCAAATACACTGAGCACGTTACACAAAATTAGAGACACACACGCACACACACACACACACACACACACACACACAACACAGAGGCGGAGACACAGACATACCATCCTGAGAGTCAGCAGAATGACTGAACCAGGCCAGCTTACTGCTCCTCTTACCAAGGTGAGCTGGAGACACTCCTGCCACAGATAACAACGGCAGGACGCCAAAACAAGGCGGGGACAAGACGGTAGAGGATGAGAGCACGCAAGACACACACACACACACACACACACACACACACACACACACACACACACATATATACATACGCACACACACATAAAGATGAAGACACATGCATACTTTATGCACATAAGATTGAAGGTGACAGTTTGCACATCAGATTCATATCTTGTCAGATGTTCTCTATGTGTGTCTGTGCGTGTGTGTGTGTGTGCGTGTCACTATTATGACTTACTCATGTTGTGTAAAAAATGAAAACGGTGAACTTATACATTCAGAAGCCACACACACCTCCTTCCTGTCCCTAAACATTCACACGAGAACAGCTGAAACAAACAACAACAAATGACAGCTACTGCACCAGCACACCAAACACACCCACACACACACACTGTTTGGATTCATACACTAGTATACTCACACACACACACACCACTCATATTACATCATACATCAATATTATGCTCCCGTTGCTCTTCACGCAGAGATCAAAGGATGGATAGATGAGTGGGAAGGTGTGTGTGTGTGTGTGTGTGGATTTTTGTGTGTTTCGGCCTGTAGTGTGACCTGCCCATGATGTAAAAGTCTATCTGCTTGCTGTCCCTGTTACACACACACACACACACACACACACACACACAGTCCCTCTCCCTCACTCTGTCTTCCTGTTTGTTTGTCTTTCCATCTCAACCTTTATCCTACCCTCCTGTCTCCAACTCTATTCTCTGTCTCACAGCCCTTCTTAGGGTGTGTGTGTGTGTGTGTGTGTGTGTGTGTGTGTGTGCGTGTGTGTGTGTATGTGCGAGTATGTAAAACATCCTGGGCAGTGGGGACGAACTGCCCTCATTCATCTTCCCAGAGGAGGATCCATCCATCAGAGAGAGAGAGCGCGCACTAGACAGAGCGAGTGATTTCCACCTTTTTCACAAATGGAGGGATGATAGATCTTTATAATGCAGGAATGTGGATCATGTATCAATCATTTTTGTCTAACGATACAAAACTGATGGCCTAAATCTATACGTCTTGGTACAAGTAATGGATTGGATCAGTCCTTGGCAGATACCTAAAGTTTTCATCCTCCTAAAATCGTCTTCTAATTGGAAATGTGTGTAAATCCTCACCATCTTTATACACAATACTTGGAGAAAAGAATGATGCATGTGCACTGCCTCACTGTGGTGTGTTTGTTTGTCAGTGTGCCAGTGTCTCACACACACCACTGACCAGTTTTTGACAACACTTGAATGAAGCATCTCATTGCTGCACTCCAGCAGTTTCAAAATTACACTAATTGGCTCAAGGGGGGCGCAACAATTACAGGCGAAAACAAGAAGATTTGTGACTGATTGGCCTTGATGATACTGTAGCAGTGCTGCTGCTTTGTTTTGACATTGTTTATATCGGGGGTTTTCACACATTTTCATGTTCTGGACCACCTAGTTGATTTTCATTAAGCTGATGATAGCCAGTTGAAGTGATTTTGCTCTGGGGACCCTCATATGAAGAGATAATTTGATTTGTTTAAAGTGTTAAATTTGGATTCCATACTTGAACACTGACAAATAGGTTCAAAGTGGTGAGATTAAAACGCAATGTTGACATAATCACTCACACATTTTTTTGTATGATTTGAGTGAATAAAATGGTAATGAAATTCTGAACTATTTCGCTTTTTGATGAGTCCCCTCTGGAAACCCCTCAAGGAGCCCCGGAGGTCCCGGGTGGCACCTGGGTTTCCATGGCTGTGGAGTGTCCATTAGGACAGTCTTCTCTCTCTCTCTCTCTCTCTCTCCTCTATTAAAAAGTGTAAGACCTGGCCTAATGTTATAAACAAAACCATAGATAACCGGTCTAGGGATATGCCTTATAATGACCGTGTTTAATCTATTCAAACAGAGCTGAGTGTTCGACTAAATATTGAAAAGAACAAATTCATGAGAAATGTTTCATTCCAAACATTTCTGCATTTGTCTGTTTTTAAAAGCTCGGACTGCCTGAAATGCATCAGTGATATTTCAAAAGCAAAGATGTTTCTGTCTTCAAAATCACTGTTTTGTCAACAAAGCCAGCAGATTGATAGATGGATTGACTTTGCTACACTTCATGAGATTAGATGATACAATGTTCTTCAAGGATCCCCTATTGTCTTCTTTCTCTCTTTCTTTCTTTCGGTCTTTCAGTCTTTCTGTCTTTCTTTCTTTCTTTCTTTGTCTCGTTCTTTCACACACAGACAATGTCAGCAGAACATTAACGCAGCTCTCAAGGGTTTTGCAACTGAGCCAAAATGCTTAGCTGCACCTGAGCCGGCTGCTCACAGTGATTAGTACTACTGCACACACACACACACACACACACACACACACACATACACACACACACACACACACACACACACACACACACAGAGGCACACACCTTTACACATTTACAAACGCACAGAGGTGCAGTTTAAAGGGAGTGTGTTTAAACTGTGTGTTTCAAAGTGTGTACAGCAAGTGTGTGAAGGCCTCTGTAAAACTGCTCACCTTTTGTGTGTGTGTGTGTGTGTGTGTGTGTGTGTGTGTGTGCTCACTCCTTAAAGATCCATCCCTGTATTGATTAAATTCTTAAAAACTCATCTCTGTTCAACAAAATTGTGAAAATATAAAGAAGTTTTTTTTTTCATTAAAAAATCCCGACATGCCTGAAAATGGCTTAAATGTAACTCTGCACCTATGAATATGCAAATGGACCCGCCTCTGTTCAAATCTCCACCCACCTTCCACCTCTCCGCTGCTCGGATCCCTGCTCACCCTCCACTCTGCTCATCAAACACACAAACCGTACAGAGAAGAGCGAACCGTACAGGGTCACCTACAAGTGGACGTATCAGAATGGCAATATATTTTATGTATCGCTCTCTATAACGTTGGAAACATGACAGCAATACATGACATGAGCCTGCAGCCTGACTAAGTTACCAGTCACAGTCACACTATTTAACTGTGCAGTAATTTTATACCTGAGCAACTTTACAATAATTCAATAGCGCAATACCCAATAGTATATATAGTGTATATAGGTATACTTTTACATATTTCCAATTTCTTATTTCTGTATATATTGTCGAAATATTATTGTAGGATTAATGCACATATTTTTACATTTTGCACTTTTTTTTTTTTTTTTTTTTTTTTTTTAGAAATTTCTTGTACACATATTTTTATATTCTTTGTTTTCCATGTCTGTTTCTTATAAATTCCCTTATATACATGTTTTTCTCTTGAGAATTTGAGCTACTCTGCCTGACCCAGTTTCCCCTTGGGGATCAATAAAGCATTTCTGATTCTGATTCTGATAAACCTTGATCCCGATCGCCAGCTCTGACACGTTACCTGCCTTGTAAAGATAAACAGCCAGATGCTCCTTTAGGAAGAAACACTTTGAACACCACAGAAAGGCATCTGGTGTACTTGGTCAGCTGCTACTGTGTTAGCCAACAATGTCACATTACTTTTGGCAAATAATAACGTAACAGATATTGATTGATTTGTTCAGGATGCAAATAGGTAGTGAGACACTGAGGCTACTGGTTAGCGGTCTGTGAAGTAACAGACTTACATCTTATGTGACCTGCGTCAGTCTTGATTTCTGTGAGGGCAAACAGGAAGTAGCATTTTGATCGGCATCAAGCAAAAACCATGCTATATGATAAATGGATGCAGATTTTCTAGCAAAACACATTAAAAACAGAAAAAAAAACTTTTATGTGTAGTGGGTCTTTAATCTACCACCCTACTGAAGCATCTCTAAGCCAAAGAAATTAATTTTGTCTTTTAACTCTTTTTTTTTTCCCTCAAATCAGTTTTGCACCATCAAATACCTACTGGTAAGGGAACACACACACACACACACACACACATGCATGCACAAACCAAGCACACTTGCATACAAACTGTGCACTGTAAACATACATACATTATTGTGTACTCACAGAAAATAACACACACTTATTTCCCACACTCATTCCTCCATAAATCCTTGTCTTGCTAGCATCTCTCTCTCTCTCTCTCTCCCTCTCCCTCTCTCTCTCTCTCTCTCTCTCTCTGTGTGTGTGTGTATATGCCTCCTGTGTTTATTTTCTCCCTAAACTGTCTGTCTTCTCTGAGACTGAGGCTCCAGGTGAGGAGAGGCCAGTGCTCTGCTCTGTCAACCCAGGAAATGGAGCTCCATCCTGGGGAGAAGATTGCCAGGGTTTGGGCGTCTGGCTGACCCTCTGGAAGTATTGTCGAGGGTTACTGTATATCCTTCTTTTGAGTGTGTGTGTGTGTGTACGTCTCTCTCTGAAATCAAGTATGCACATTGCTGGCGGAGTAAGGATGTGTTTACATGTGTGTGTATTGTTTGTGTGTGCCCAGAGGCTATGCAGTCTGATACATTACCATAATATCTAAACAGGTTTCAACCCCAGGAGGATTCTCAGCCAAAACACACAGACAGTATTAACACCTTCTCAGTCAGTCAGTCAATCAGCAGGCAGGAATTACTGGTCCCCCTCAAACGTGTGTGTGTGTGTGTGTGTGTGTGTGTGTGTGTGTGTGTGTGTGTATGTGTAGGTGAGCGTACTGGCTGTGTGCCACCACTCTAGGATGGAGACTGCAGTTACATTACCTATACACTGCATTAAGTATACGCCAAGTACTAGAGGATGACTCTATCATTAAGCGCACACACACAGACACACAGATACACACACACGCATACTCGTACACACTTACACTTTGACAACTATCCCCAAAAACTACACACACAAACACGCAGCCACTGCGACTGTAATAAATAGTTGCTCTTGCTGTCTAACTCTCACACAAACAGACACACACACACAAATCGTACCTGCCAATTGCTTAACAACAATGAAACATGTACAGTCATCACCACAACAATTGCACATGTACACACACAAACACACACAAACACACACACACACTCCACCCGCCGGTGTACTCACGATTTCTGGGTTTGTCGTCGTCCATGCCCTCCTCTTCATTCTCTGGGTCGATGTCCTCAGCCTGAGTGATCCAATCTAGATAGCCCTACACACACACACACACACACACACACACACACACTTTTGATTAACACTACAAACACAACATCACATTCATTTGCTGACTGTTTTTAATTTTGGAAATCAAAAAATTCAGCCTTCACACCACAACTCCGCTCTCTGCACAAACTAGTGTTGCTAGATTTTCTAAATCATGCAAGGAGGTGTGACTACATTTCATTCGATGGCTTCAGACTTGTCTTAAATCCCCATAATCCACTGGGCTTTACGCCTTGTTAGTGCTAAATGCCATTCAAAATTTCATGAAGTAAAAGCAACAAGATGATTTATTTAATCCCTCATGTCTAGTGGCCTCGCCGAAATTCATCAATGGCCACTTAAGGATTTTGGCTTCCGTTCTGATAGAGAGTGACAATAATGCTGGCTGGATCTTATCAGCGGGGCCGGAGATTGTTACGTCCCTTCGTGAGGAGCTTGAATAAAACGCGCGCACACACACACACACACACACACACACACGAATACACCAGGCCTACCTTGAGATCCTCCTCCAGTTGCTGCTTTTCTCTGAGTTTCTGGAAGTCTCCACGGGCCTTGGCTTTCTCCCTCTCCTTGGAAAACTCTCTGAGTAGAGAAGAGAGGAAAAGACAGATGGAGCGATGGGGGGATAGAGGAGTGAAGGAAGATATGGAGGGAGAGCGGAAGATGTTGGAAGGATGGAAAGACAGATTGAGAGACAGAGAAGGGGAGAGAAAAAGAGAGAATCTGAAGATCTTGACAAGTGAAGTAATACAGAGCCATAAGACAACATTTTGACAATAGCACTAATAGACAGAACATTATTTTTCACTGATAGCCCATTTGGAAGAAGAAGGGAAAACCTGCTAAAGAGAGAAAAAGTGAAGTGAAAGAAGCTGTGCCAAGAAGAAAAGGTGTTAGCAGACAAATACAGACAGGAAAGCACATCCAGACAAGTGACCAGACTCGCGTCATTAGTTATGACGACGAGCAAGAAAGGTTAGACTGCAAGGGAAGACAAATCTCTATTCCTGGCCGCAACCCTGCGTTGAAAAATCTGGCTTTCACTTAACACCCTTCTAATTAGAAAAACTCCCTCTGTGACTAAAGATTTGTGATGGACAAAAACAAGGAGGGATGTTTTTGGCAGGATTTCCTTGCACATTAGGTCCTTTTTCAGGTTGCTGTTCACACATGCTGCCTGTCACAAATGTCTTGTTAAATGCAAATGTGCGTTTGAAGCAGAGAGGACAGAGGTGACTGTTCCGCTCCTGCCGTATAGAACCCATAAGACCATGACGGACACCACCAAAGGTGATTTCGTAGCAATGCAGCCACACTTTCTGGTTCATAACTTCCAGCACGGCAATGAAATAAATCACATTTTGGTGGTGAAAGTTCAGTCTGTCCACAATTCAGTCGCAGCGTCTGCAGAACACCCCGCAGGTCTGTCTCTTGATCCCACAGACCGAGGTCTTTGTTTTGTGATTTCTCATCTCGTCCTATCTATTTTCTTGCCCTTTATCTGGGATACTTTTGCAGTCACAACAGGGCGAGCAGAGTGGTGCAGATGTCCCTTTTTCCCTGCGACTTCTTCCAATTCCTCTTTTGGGATCCCCAAGCGCTCCCGGGCCAGCTGGGAGATGTAATCCCTCCAGCGTGTCCCGGGACTGCCCCGGGGTCTCCTCCCAGCCGGTCATGTCTGGTACACCCCCAAAGGGAGGTGCCTGTGGGGGCATCCGTACCAGCTGAGCCACCACAACTGGCTCCCCTCGGCGCGGCAGAGCAGTGGCTTAACACCGAGGTCCTGCCGGATCGCTGAGCGCCTCAACCTGCACCCCGGCCTCATTTTTTCGGTCACTACCTAGAGCTCGTGAGTGCAGGTGAGGATGGGAACACAGATCGACTGGTAAATCGGAGCTTTGCTTTGTGCTTCAGTTCTCTCCTGACCACCGGGGTCAAATACAATGCTAACAATTTTTCACGTTCAGAAATCCTGACTGAACAGTTCAAATCAGGGAATATTACATGTGATTTAATATTGCATTCAGTCTTGAAATTTGCCTAAAAGCAAACTAAGAAATCTGCCTGTAAGCTGAGATCATTACGTGTATATTGAATATGATGTTTACTTTTACTTGACTGCTAAAACACTTTGTTAAACTTTGTATTCCAAAAAAACCTTACTTTTGTACTTTACTGATTTTCAAGGTAATGCTTCAGAAAAATTCATGGGATTTCTTTGGCGATGTGGATCCTGGAGACAAAAATAAAATAAAATAAAATATCTAAAACAATGTTAGGAGAACGGGGAATACTGGGATGATGAAACCCGGTGAAATAAGTTCCAGGTGTCAGGAGGGAAGAGAGAATTAAGAAACATTTGATTAAAAGCTTCACTTGGGGAAGGGCAAAGTCAGGCTAGAGCCAGAGCCGTATATAGACAGAGTTCGTCCAAAGAGAATACATTTGGAGGAGAGATGACAGGAAACGCCTGCATGTTCAGAAGGGTACAACTTCATGTGCCAGCATCCATGACAAGTAAACTCAGCAATAAATATGTCAAAAAGTGGAGAGTGCCATTTCCACATCTGCTTGATACATATTTATCGTTACCGCATGCAAGTGTAACAACCAGCTCAGCAGCCAATCACAGCCGGTGGTCAGAGGACGGAGGTCGAATGAGGAGACTCAAATCAAACAGACCCAGCTGACCACCGCATCTAGCATCCCCTACTAGTCGGATAATAATAATAATAATAATAATAATAATAATAACAATAATGATAATAATTTAGTCTCAAGGCCTGTTTGAATGCACAGGTGAGACTCAGTTTCAGTACGACTGTGATTGGTGGAGGTAATCATTTATACTTTTTATATTTCAGGACAAGTTTTAAAAAGACTAGAGATGGGAAGGAATCATGATGGTTCACTCACTGGCTCTTTCTGTCATCATTTCTGGAAAAAATGAGCAGACTTTGGTGCCAAAACTTATTTTTTTCACTTTTTTTTTCTTCCGCTAGAAAAGTACACAAGGCTTATTTGTTTGGGCATCATATTTGAAATATATATGATTTCGGCAACAATGGGGCATGTGTATTATAGATCTTTTTGAAAAATATTTTTTCAGGTCATCTGAGTGCAACTTGATGAAGTAGACTGATGGTCTTTAAATGGCCAAGTTGGTAAAAGTTTTCCTCTGTGTCATGTATGGAAGGGACGCATTTGCTTTGGTTAGCTAAAACAATGAATGCAATGTATATAACATTAACTGTTGAATTTATATTGAATTTATGTGAAGTAACAGAACTACAACCACAAGAGGAATAACTAAAAATAGCTTTTCATATGAGGTCCATACCAGGTTTTGCAGATCTCCTCCTTCCCCTGACTTTTTTTGTTCGAGTCATGAAATCACTGGAGGGGCCTTTAACTTCACAATGCTGATTACATAGAGTAACTTAACATTATGCGGTGATGTTTTTCCTCTGCAGGCATGAAATCTTAATTGTGAAGAAGTGGCAGCGTGACATCCATCATACAACTGTGCTGCGTAAAGACAGAGCAACCTCGAGCCTTCCAGGCAGATGTTCTCACCTCTTCTCTCATATACAAGAGAAACGTATTTCGCTGCGTATTTTCCTCATGAATTTGTCCCCTCTAGAGCAGATTAGTGGTGATTACGCATGACAGCGACAATGATGTTAAAGTGACTTTGTTCAAAACAGGAGATGAATGCCACTTTCCTTCAGAGGTGTA
Organism: Myripristis murdjan; assembly: GCF_902150065.1. NCBI lineage: Eukaryota > Metazoa > Chordata > Actinopteri > Holocentriformes > Holocentridae > Myripristis > Myripristis murdjan. The sequence continues at coordinate 11,914,149 of NC_044002.1, forward strand.
GGCAATATCCTGCAGGCATCTTGCAAAAAAAAAAAAAAAAAAAAACTTTTATTGGCAAAATGTCACCTTTACGTGACTGGAGTAAAAAAAAAAAAGTGTAATGAGACTTTTAAGAAAAACCATACAGCTTACACAGCAAACAACCATCCTTTCAAATAATATCATTTCTTCTGAATGCATTTTAATCGTTATTATAAGATCAATACACAGACTATTATAATTAAACGCGAGTAATGGAACAGAGGACACTTTGCCACTTTCAGCGATTTTTACAGTCAGTCTTTGAGTCGGGACAAAGCTTATAGAGGCTCCATACCTACAAAGCTGTAATATAAAAAGAGGTAATCAGATGTGTGTACGTGACGTGAGACCCGGGGGGAATTATAGAGCTAAAGATCAGCACGGCAAACTGTGTGCGCACACATACACATACACACACACACACACACACAGAGAACACAGATCAATGAGCATCAAGACAAACAACTATTGTCTCATTCGTCAGAACATTAGCAGGCAACCCGATACTATTGATCTGTGTACTTGTGTGTGTGTGTGTGTGTGTGTGTGTGTGGGAAAGAGACTCAGAGAATTCAGCTTAACTCCGAGCATTCTTCCATTTCATCCATTAGTTTGCCACTTCCATCCTTTCATTTTGCTCTCCTCTGGCCATCTCCGTCCTGCACTGTCTCTGAAATCCTTCACCCGTCCTGCATCCATCTCTCTCCCTCGGCATCTCCTTCACTTTTCACTCTCCTCCCCTCGCTGTCAGTCCTAAATCTCTCTTTCTTCCCGTCTCTTTACATATTACACCACGTCCGGAGCAAAACAATCCCACCCCATGTCTCTGTCTCTCTTTCATTTCTTGTTTAGCCATTAGTTATTATGCCAACCCGAGACCGCACACATACACAGAAGCAGTTGGTAAAAGGTCAGGCTGTGTAGTCTGTTGACAGCATCATTAGTCAGAAGTCAGACAAACAGTCAGACAGCCAAACCCCCCCAAGCTGTTTGGACCAGATAGACCTCTATTATTTTTCCCACGATGCTATTTGCCACAATAGCATGGGCATTAAGAGTCAGATTCAGGCCAGTCAGTCAGGGGTGAGATGCTCTACTCCTCTGCACCTGTTTGCCATCAAGCTTCATCTTGGCCCGCATCACCTGAGAAAAACCATCGCAGGCAGTAAATGATGCACTATTGTGCAAATATGAGGCTCAGCTGAGAATCTCCTCACAATTCCCCTAATTTTCTCTGAGCACTCAGAAGGAATTATACACCATTACAGCAAATGCGGCGTGGGACAGCAGAAAATCTCTACTTACTTATATCGGCGTATCTATCCACCAAAGTTGCGAGTTTTTTTTTTTTTTTTTTTAATCTTTTGCAAACTCTCAATTGTTAAAGTATTTATGCAAAGTCCACTTACACATTTGTACATTTGGATTTATTTGCTCAAGTCTTTTCTACCTATTCCCAAACGATGACACACAACTGCAAGCTGCACGGAGTTTGTCAACATCCTTACACACAACGTGACTCTCATTTGATGTGATTTGAGGCTGCGTGTCCACTGGGAGTTTCGATTTACAGCGCTGGGTTATTTTTCTCCTTATTCTGAACGGTGAGGACGGTGTGCTGCTTGTGTGTGTTGTTCAGTGATCACTGCTATGAGCGCTGTAGTGAACGACGTATTTGTACCAGGCCAGGAGTGTCCCCTTATGGTTAGAGAGGCTATCACCTGAGGGTCTCAAATTCAGTGTGCCCTGCCCGCTCACTACTTTTCAATCCTGTCCTCTACAGCCAGAAACAACAGAGAAAACTGCAGACAAAGGCAAGAAGAACAGAAAAGCGGCATAAAGGGGCGAGAGAGGGAAGTTAGTTGTTTTTATTTTGTTTCAGTGACCTTTGACCCCGCCCTTACCCGCTCAACACCCCCAGAACCAAGTTTAGCACAAAGAAGGATCCGATGATGATTAAGGTGACAAAATAGACCCAGGGCCAGCTGTTCCCCACTGCATCATTCACCTGGGAGCAGGAGGGATGGAGGGAAGGAGGAGATGGAGTGAAGTGATGGATGGAGGGAGGGGAGGAGATGAGATGTGAGGGGAGAAGTGGAGTGGCGATGACAGAGGGACACAGGAATAATGTAGGAGGAGGAAAGAGAGGACAGGAAAGGAGGAGATGGAAAAAAATGTAGGGAAGGGAGGGAGTTAGATCCTTGGTGCATGTTCAGGACAGATGAACCCGTTTGCTAAACCAAGGTCCCGGCCGGGATCATGGAGCGTTCATAGTATTTGTCAAAGTCGTGCTCGGTGAGATCCCGCAGCACAGCTTGCCACATGAGACAAATGTTTGGCCAGCTGTGTGGCTGAAGTGGGCCTGGTAATTGTTCAGAGATGTATTAGTTGATTTAGGAGACGGATTAAAGATCGTCAGAGAATGACAGAGGGCTATGAACGCTCCACGCGAGCAACAGAACAGCCCGCTTTCGTCCTGATTATTAGCGCAAAGAGCCTGAGCGGACGTATTTCTGTGGAGAGAGAAGATTAGAAGATTTAAAACCGTTTCATTCAGCCGAGGTCCTCTCAGATCGGTTCAGTTCAGGCTGAATCACTGTGCTGAAAAGACAATAATGTTAATACAGACGCTGTGACAGACTCCATGCAGCAAGACTCCAGTGGACCGGACTTCATTCATCACTGCCTTCAGGAGAAAGGACTCCCTACTCTGTATAATTACAGTGCTTTAGCTTTTGATCAATCATGTACGTCATAATTTTTATTTTTTCCTGTTTTTTCCCCCCAGTTTCCCATAATCAGTAAAATCTGGAAAACTGGTATCCCACTTGAGCTACTATTGTCATTATTATTGTTATCATTATTACTATTATTGAGATTATTGATATTAAACTCTTGCTATTCACATAATTTCTGTAGCAGCACTGTTACAGACCCCTGGAAGAATAGCTGCTTCCTATTCAAAGCACCTTTCCATCCCATAATTTCCTTGGTTAATGCCTAGTTACCTTGGAGATTCCAGTCTGTCCTTAGAAGAACCGTTTTTTTTTTTCTGCTGTGTTTTCCCTGTTGTGTACGTTTTTTTAGTGTTCCACCTCCACGGCTGACCTGAGGGGTGAATTATTTATACCCCAGTACGTCCCTACAGGCCGGGTGGTGCTTGTACTAAAACAGCGTGACTTGGCAGAGCAGAGTAAAAACAGCACCCAGCCCACCTGCTGGAGCAGCAT